>NC_135430.1:7303974-7363974 GCF_051991245.1 Festucalex cinctus | reverse complement strand
CGTTCATGTTTACACAAGTTAAAAAGCAGAAAAGCACTTGAGGTTTTTTTTTTTTTTTTTTTTGTACCTCTGAGAAACTTTAATGTTTACATGTTCATCTTTACACAACTTAAAAAGCAGGAAAGCACTTTTTTTTTTTTTAGGCATTTGTATTGAAGTAGTAGTTCACATTGTCTTTCATTTATACCTCAGTGCACTTTTGAGTGGATAAAAATAATATATTTTTGCTCAGTGCTATGTTTTATTCTGTTGAAGACTGAATATACTTAAAAGCTGTTGTTACAGAATGAGGACTTGAGTATTTTATTTACTGTTTTGAACTGTTAACTTGATACTGAAATAGTAGTTTATGTAGGCCTGAGAGGACTTTTGTACTATTTTTGTAACTAATGTACGAAACATTAAAAGCACCAAAATACATTGTTTTTTTTCTGCTGCCTGGGGGGGAAATCAATAATCGTTTTATAATCGAATCGTAGCCTCTGAATCGTAATCGCAATCGAATCGTGAGGTGCCCCAAGATTCCCACCTCTACCGGATGGTGGACCAGAATTTCCTCGAAGCCGTCCGGAAGTTGTTTTCCATGGCCTCACCGAACTCCTCCCATGCCCGAGTTTTTGCCTCAGCAACCGCCGAAGCCGCGTTCCGCTTGGCCAGCCGGTACCCGTCAGCTGCCTCCGGAGTCCCACAGGCCAAAAAGGCCCGATAGGACTCCTTCTTCAGCTTGACGGCATCCCTTACCGCTGGTGTCCACCAGCCGGTTCGAGGATTGCTGCCGCGACAGGCACCGACCACCTTACGGCTACAGCTCCGATCGGCCGCCTCAACAATGGAGGCGCGGAACATGGCCCATTCGGACTCAATGTCCCCCGCCTCCCCCGGGACAAGGGAGAAGCTCTGCCGGAGGTGGTCGTTGAAACTCTTTCTGACAGGGGATTCCACCAGACGTTCCCAGCAGACCCTCACAATACATTTGGGTCTGCCAGGTCGGACCGGCATCTTCCCCCACCAACGGAGCCAACACACCACCAGGTGGTGATCAGTTGACAGCTCTGCCCCTCTCTTCACCCGAGTGTCCAAAACATGCGGCCGCAAATCCGATGACACGACTACAAAGTCGATCATCGAACTGCGGCCTAGGGTGTCCTGGTGCCAAGTGCACATATGGACACCCTTATGTTCGAACATGGTGTTCGTTATGGACAATCCGTGACGAGCACAGAAGTCCAATAACAGAACACCGCTCGGGTGTACCTATCGGGGGGGCCGTTCCTCCCAATCACGCCCCTCCAGGTCTCACTGTCATTGCCCACGTGAGCGTTGCAGTCCCCCAGCAAGACGAGGGAGTCCCCAGGGGGGGCACTCTCCAGCACACCCTCCAAGGACTCCAAAAAGGGTTGGTACTCTGAACTGCTGTTTGGTGCATATGCACAAACAACAGTCAGGACCCGTCCCCCCACCCGAAGGCGGAGGGAGGCTACCCTCTCGTCCACCGGGGTAAACCCCAACGTACAGGCGCCGAGCCGGGTGGCAATAAGTATGCCCACACCTGCTCTGCGCCTCTCACCGTGTGCAACTCCAGAGTGGAAGAGAGTCCAACCCCTCTCGAGAGGACTGGTACCAGAGCCCAAGCCGTGCGTGGAGGAGAGTCCGACTATATCTAGTCGGAACTTCTCTGCCTCACACACCAGCTCGGGCTCCTTCCCTGCCAGAGAGGTGACATTCCATGTCCCAAGAGCCAGTTTCTGTAGCCGGGGGTCGGTCCGCCAAGGTCTCCTCCCTTGGCTGCCACCCAGCCTGCACTGCACCCGACCCCTTTGGCCCCTCCCACCGGTGGTGAGCCCGTGGGAAGGGGGACCCACGTTGCCTCTTCGGGCTGTGCCCGGCCGGGCCCCATGTGTGCAGGCCCGGCCACCAGGCGCTCGCCAGCGAGCCCCGCCTCCAGAGGGGGGCCCCGGTGACCCACGTCCGGGCGAGGGAAACGTGTCTCCAAAGTTTGTATTCGTCATCAGGCGTCTTCTGAGCTGTGCTTAGTCTGGCCCCTCACCTCGGACCTGTTTGCCATGGGTGACCCTGCCAGGGGCATAAAGCCCCAGACAACATAGCTCCTAGGATCATTGGGACACGCAAACCCCTCCACCACGGTAAGGTACCGGCTCACGGCTCATAATTTATGCTTTTTTTTAAATTTACATTCATTTTTTTCCATTAAATTCCTAATTTATGTTGTTTGTTTTTTTTATTTACAGTCATTTTTTTTCATTTAAAGTACATGTTTTTAAATTTACTTTACAGCACAGTATATACATTTTCTATCTGCGTAATGCAATGTCGTGCAGCGACGGGACAGACACCGTTGGAAAGGTCTCGTCGTCGTATTTCCCTGGTCGGACATCGGGTTCGAAAGATACGGCTGCGCAAAGATTAAAAAAAAATAAACAATCCAAAAAAGCATGTAAAAAAAAAAAAAAAAAATCCACGAAACAGCGAGGCCACGAAAGACGAACCCGCGATAAACGAGGGAACACTGTAATTAACTCTGAAGGGACGTGCACGAAGAGCCGTTGGAGCCGCCTCTCACCTGACGTCCATGGACTGGACGCCGTCCGACAGCTCGTCCACGCAGCTTTTGTTCTCAAGCGGCCCGAGCAGGATGGCGGGTGCCTCGGTGGGAGCGGGGTCGTCCCGCTCCAGGACCAGCGGCGCCATCTCGGACCTCACGTCGCACCCTTACAAAACACGCAAGTTGGATTTCATCATGGTCCACTTCTAAGATCATGCAAATGGTTCGTCTGGAAAGTGCAATCTCTTTGAACTTTGAACGGGCGGTTTGGAATTGGAGTTTAAATTTGAATTTGCAACGCTGATTTTTTTACTTTTTATTTTTACTAGCTAACTATTGAGCCAGTGTTGGCGTCACATGACCTTGGATGACGCAACTTAACTGGCTTTGCATTGGATGAATTAAAAGTTAAACAAACAAAAAAAGCGCAGGCAGCGTGGGTTTGTTGGAGACCATGTTTACGTGAGTGGGGACAAAAAAAAAAAAAAGAATAAAAGAAAATGAGTTGACCTATTACGGTATTTTTGTGCCATCCTAGTTTGAATTAAATGTAGAATTTTTTACAGTGATTTTTTTTTTTTTTTTTTTTTAAGAAATTGAACTCCTATTTGCATAATTTCGCAGCAGTGCTGATGTAGTCCAATGGAGGGCGCTGTTTCCTCGCCTGTTTGAGGCTGCTGAGTCACAACTGTGAGGCAGATGTGCGACCTAATCAGTGATGGCTTAAAGAGATACTTCACGTATTTAGCCCATTATAGCAATAAAAAGTTAATATTTTGTCTATAATTAATTTGATACTTTAATTATTTTTCACGTACAATACATTTTGCAACTTGCTGTTGACTGAATTGACATCACAAGGGCTCAGGTAACCAATCACAGCTCACCCGTTTTCTAGTTTTGGTCATGTGACATTCACAAGCTGAGCTGTGAATGGTTACCTGAGCCCTTGTGATGTCATTTTCAGTCGACAGCAAGTTGCAAAAAGTGTTTTTAAAGGTACTAATTGTACATGAAAAATAATGAAAATATCAAATTTATCATAGGCGAAATATTAATGTTTGACTGCGAAAAATGGCTAAATAAGTATCGCTTTAATGTTTTTTTTTCTTTTCCCCTTATTTTAATTGATATATAATTTATTTTTTATAAAATGTAAACTGGATTGCCTGATCTTATTCCTCTCAGTTAAAAAAAAAAAATCTAATAAGATGCTGTTAAAACCCAGAATTGTTTTCAGTATTTCTTAGTTTTGATCTAAAATCCCTGGCATGTTTTATTCATTTTAATTTTTTTTTTTTTACTTTTACATTTTAATTTTTTAATGTTTTTTTTTTAAATCTCCAGTTTGTTGTTTATGTATGTAGTTTACAATTTGTCAAATTAACAATTTAAGCTCCTCCAGAATTTTATTTGATAACCTAAAATATATCAATATTTTCTCCACCACGCTTTAGTCTTAGAATCATTTGTCCTACTATGAAGATGGAGGAGGTACCTGCGGCACCGGGTGGAGCCTCCACGTCGCTTTTGCGTGTCCTTTTCATGATTTCTTCAATTCTCTACAAAAAGAGCAGACAGATGACGGTGGAGGAAGAGTGACAAGAAGAAGGAGAAGATTGATGAGAGAGAGAGAGACGCTTGCGTCTTCCTCCCCGCACCTTCTTCCTCTGCTGCCTCTCCTGCTCCTCCTGGATGTGAAGCTGCTCCCGCTCCCTCCTCTTCCTCTCGGCTTCTCTGTGGGCTCGCTGGAAGGCCTCCTCCCGCTGAGGAGCAGCCAAAAAAAAAAAAAAAAAAAGTCACAGATGCTCGTCGAAACAATCACGACAAACGGAACGAAGACGAGAGCGGACCTCTTTGTCCAGCTGCTCCTGCATGTTCTTCCATCGCTGCTCCTTCTGCCGGCGTTCCTCCTCCTCTCTGCTCTTCCGCTCCTCCTCGCGCCGGGCTCGCTCCTCCTCCGCCTGCTGCGCCGCTTTCTCCTGCAGCTCGCGGGCCTCCCGCTGCCTCCTGCGCTCCTCCTCGGCTCGCAGCCTGCGGCAACGAGGCGGCGGTAAGATAACGCTGCAATCAGCTTCTTTGACATTCGCACGTCATTCATAGATCAGGCAAAAAAAACACAAATAATAATTAAAAAAAAAAAAAAAAAAAAAAAGATATATTTTTTAAAATGACAAATTAATAATTCCTATGAAATTTGTAGTTTGTGTGTGTATAGTTTTAATATTAAAATAGATTATTTAAATAAAATATACTCTCATTATTAACTGAAACGGAACGACCAAAACGTTCCAAGCTGGACGGGACTCGACGTTTGCTCACAGCTCCTCCTCCTGCCGCTGCCGCTCCTCCTGCTCCTTCTGGATCCGAGCCAGGCGGCGCCGCTCGGCCAGCAGTCGCGACGCCTCCTCCGCGTCCATGGTGCCGCCCACGCTGCGGCCCGTGGGCGTTCCCGGGGACTCTGAGCGTATGGAGGGAAGAATACGGCGGTTCACCGCCACGTCACATGACCTCGCGGGGTGCAAAAAAACCTGAAGCGACCTCCAGTAAAACAAAAACTTCCATGTCATTTTTTTGGACCCAGGAAAATGACTTGGTCACCTGCGCACAATTCTCTGCTGGCAGATTTGGGCATCTTCTTGTCGGCGCTTTCACATTTGGCAGACTTCCTGTCCAGGTTGCCCCTGTCGTCGCCGCCGGGAGTGGTGGCCCTCTGCCGGAGAGGCGAAGCGGGGTACTGGCCCGGCGAGCAGGGCGACTGAGCCCGACTTCGGCTCGCTCGCATCCTGCCAACAAAAACGTTCGATGTCAGCGGACCAATTAGATTCTATTTTATTTCTCTCGGAAACTCACCTGGAGATGTTTCCATTTGAACCAGTCTAATATAAAATTTTTAATCGGAATTAATCGCATGACTTCAACAGTTAACTCGCGATGAATTGCACATTTTATATCCCGTCTAAATGCACAAGAAAATGTACAACAAAATCTTTTTTTTATATTTTTACATACTTTTTTATATTTTTTTTCTAAGTTGTCAAACTCTTGTTAACATGAAAGTGGGAAAAATGTTAAGCTCATAGAAATATGGCTACAGCTTTTACACAAATATGTGCATTACTATTACATTTATTACTGCTAAATTTTGATTCCCCCAGTAGAGGCTTTTTCCAGGTAAGGGGCGGGCATTAATCATGCGTTATAAAAAAATTAGTGACTTCAAATGGACTCAAAATGAATGCACTAATTTTGACACCCCTAAAAACTAATGCTTTGGCCTAATCCAAAAAGTACTGATTGTTATTTTCCACGTGCGCGTGTGTGTACCTTTTTGGCGTCGCAGGACCTTTACTGTTGGCTCTGAAGGACGAACTGCGAACAGGTACAGCGGGAACCTCTCCCTGCACAAAATGATGCATGTAGTGTATATTCAGTCGTGAGTAAACTCACTGCGTGTGCGTGTGTTTGTTGATGTGTGCGCGCGCATGCTGACCGTGGGCGTTTTGGCTCGAGACGACTCCTCGGGGAATGTGGCGATGCTTCTGCGGTTGGAGGAACTTCTGTGAGGTCTGTGCTTGTTGGAAGAAGCTGCTTCGGCCAAGTGACACACAAGAACACAATATCACAAACACGCGCATGAAATATTGTTCCAGATGCTCACGGGAAGGAGTTCGATGAGTCCGTTAATTTAAAAAAAAAAAAAAAAAAAGACGTAAGTTTGCGTGTCACCTGTCTCCGTGGCGTGGACGGCAGCGGATGAGTTGGACAGCTGCTTGCTCATTGGTAGATCCGATAGGGTGGGCGGAGCCAGGAATTCACAAACTGACAAGAGGAAATGTCGCCGATGGAAGTCAGTCAGAGCTCAGAGAAAGCCGACACCCCAAAAATTCACAGACGGACCACAGAGTGATGTCACCACGTGACATTATCATGGTGATGATTAACCTGTTTCATCGCAAAATGAACGATGCGACATCATTGCAGGCTAACCTGACTCGAATGAAGGCGAATCAATGCGAACAAAGGGCAAAGGGCGCCCTCTAGGGGTAAGCGAAAGAATCGCCAAATTAAATGTGCGTAATGCTACAGCAGACTAAATAATAATGCTGTTATTTGAGGACTATATTTTATCACACGGCTTACAATATAAGAAATCAACTCTTTAGGAATAAAACACATATTTGAGAAGCACTTATCTTCAGTCTTTACATATTTCCTGACTTGCTTGGGAATCAATTCAAACAACCAAACCGTTTCGTTGGCCATCTTAGCTGGATAGAATGTCTTTTAAACAATCTCTATTTGCTCTCGGGTCGATACGCTTCTGCTCCATACTGTCATGGTTGCGATATCCCATAACTGATAAATGTCAATATTGAATGTGCGTGCGGCAGTCAACACCAGCAGGACAAGAAGAGACGCGGCCCTTTGGGGGGGGGGGGGAACGTCACCACAACATACATACATGAAGGCGGGTTAGGTTATGCTGAAAACGCACGTGAACATCACACGTGAGCACAAACAACTCCAAAAACAAGACGACAGACAACACGCCGCAAACACGTTGACGGCATGCAAAGCAGGCGAGTAACGAGCCAGCTGCGAAGGGGCGGGACACACAGAGTCACATGACCTGTACCGTTACGGGATTGTTGGGCGCTGGAAGCAGCGGGGAGCTGATTGGCCTGAACGCAGCCAACGGCGTGGCAGGGCGAGGTCTTAGTGTTACCTGGCCGACAGGTTGGAAGCAGAGCGGACAAGAGCAAAAAAACGTTACGGAAAAATAAACCTGATGATGCGTTCAGGAAAACTGGGTAGAATGAAAAATCCAACATGAAGGTAAAAACAATGCCAGCAAGACAAACAAACATAAATCCATTTTGAAGCACTCTTCATGGGGGTCAAGGGTGAAGTGCAGACGGGAAGGCCTGAGAAACATCGGCTCTGTGAGGTAGGTGAGCTGAACACTACTCCACCGTGTTGCCTGAACTAAAAACTGAACTAAACATTTCTTGATGACTTCGTACTTAACATCCTGAAGCAGGGGTGTGAAGACTTTTGTGCCCAAAGGCCACATGGGTCAGGTAATTTGTCGATCGGGCATAAAAAAAGGTTCAAATGTAGTAAATAATATGTCCAAGTCTCCTTGTCCAATTCCTCACAGCCACGTTCAAAATGGCGGCCAAACACTGACAGTGTGCTCATGCTGCATTCGAGGAAGGTGGGAAAGTCGGCTACATCCCACGTGGATTCTCCCAATTCCGACCTCAAAGCTTTTTGCGGCAAATGTAAACAACAAATACGGCTGATTCCAATAGATTGTTGGTTGTTGTTAAGTTATTTTTTTCAAAAAACTAAATTAATGTTATAATACTGTACATATAGTGTGTCAATGATGTTTTTCCATTCACAGTTTTTGCCTCTGCGGAATTTGTTGTCGTCGAGTGATGTCAGATTTAAACCGGTCGGTAAAGGTGGATCCTTTTTTTTTTTTTTTCCCGACTTTACACTTCGGGTTTTGCATACTTCCTGGTATGAAGATGGGAAAAGTCCGACTTCCCACCTTCCTAAAATGCAGCATCGGATGACACATCTCAACAATGATGACATCATCTTTACACGTCTATGGCCTTTTTCCAGATCTGACGGCCGCTATCGTTATAATGGCCTTATCAATTTGAAATCAGAAGCCAAGGACATATTGTGGCATGTTCAGGACCAGTCACATTCGCACCGAAAGACGATTTGGAGTCTTGATTGAACGTCACATGGAATGTTTTTGGAATGTGGGAGGCGGGGCAAAAAAGGCGAGGAGGTGGTTGGATGTTTGCGTGAGGAGCGTCGAACGCAACACAGCAGTTTGCAACCATCCCAGCAGCCAAAAAAAAGCGCATGTAATGGCGGCAGAGCGAGCCTGTGCTGCAGTGAGCCGGGGCCGGCTGGGTGGGTCCAATGGCAGGTCAGCGCCAGGACCAATCAATTATTGACGAGAGCGTCATGTGACACGGATGTTTGTTTTGTGGTAAGTAACACGAAGGAAAATGTTGACATGACGAGGTTGCGTTCAAGGTTACATGCAACGCGCACCTGTGGCATATTTCCAAGGCGAAAAAAAAGGAGGAGGAGGAGGAGAAGGAGACAAAGCAGCTCCTGCGTCGCAGCCTCCACACCCTTTCCTCCTCCTCCTCCTCCATCTTTTGTCTCCTTGCTGACCTCCAACCGGCGGGCAGTGTCACTCACCCTCCGCTCCATCCGGCGGCCCGCCCCACGTCCACCGCTTGGGCCGGTTGTCCAGCTGCTCCCCTCCTTCTCCGCCTCCTCCTCTGCGCTGCCCGCTGCCGCACCCGGCTCTCCGCCGCACCAGGGCCTCCAGCCGCTCCTGCTCGTTGCGTTCCGACACGGGGAAGAAGAGACACTCCCTGACGGATCCGTCGCTACGGCGACGCAGGCCCGGCGATGCGCAGGGTGACAGCTGCGCCATGGCAACCGCATCCGAGCAGCCGCCTCGCCCACTTTTCACCGCCGCGCTGCCTTGGCGTCAAACTCGATGCTTTGACACCAGAGCGAGCGAGTGAGCGAGCGGCACGCCTCGCTCACTTCCTCTCTCTTTTTTGCCCCTCCCCCCATCCCCCCGGCTCTGCCCCCTCCCATCACCTTACCTTCCTCCCTTGAGTGGAAGCATCTTCAGTCATGTGACATCCACATATGCAACATTTTCACGGAGTAATGTTCTCCGACAATGTAACGTCCTCATGGGTCCATTAGCAGTTTTACAGTTTTAACGTTTTAAAAAGTCAAGATTTCAATAACTTGTAATTTTTCCTTTTTGAGGAAGCTGGTAACCCCCGCTGCAATCTGATTGTCTACTTGCAAAGATCACGAGACGAGCCGCCCCCTTTGAAGTTACTCGAGGCAAGATGCTTTTAATTTTTTGGTTTTCTCCATCTTGACTGAGCAGAGAGGGGAGGGGTGAGCAGAGGAAAAAAAGCAGGAGTAACAGTGCTAACGTTGGCGTATTTACAAGGATGCCTTTTTGCCATGTTGATTCATTTACATTGTCCTAAAAAAAAAAAAAAAAAAAAAAAAAAAAAACAGTGCCAGAAGGTACTAGTTAGCCCCCAAGGACAACATGAGTAGCACATCTATATCCTTCCATCCTTTTTCTTCCTCTGTTTTCTTTCATCTTTCTTTCTTTTCTCCCTTTGTTCCTTCCTTCCATCCTTCTTTCCTTTCTTTCTTCCTCTCTTTTTCTCCCTTCCTTAATTACATCCTTCCTTTTTTCTCTTTTCTCCCTTTCTTCCTTCCATCCATCTTTTATCTTTCTTCCTCTTTTCCCCCTTCCTTCCTTCCCTTTTTCCCTCACATTTTTCTTTCCTCTTTCTTCCTCTTTTCTCTCTTCCTTCCTTCATCTATCTTTCCTTTCTTTCTTCCTCCCTTTTTCTTCCGTATTTTTTTCCCTTCTTTCTTTCCTTCCTTCATTCCCTCCATTTATCTTTTTTATCGCTTACTTCCTTCCTTTTTCTCTTTTATCCCTTCCTTCCATCCATCTTTCTTATCTTTATCTATTTTTCTTCTTTCCTTCCTTCTCCCTCTTTTTCTTCCTTCCTCCCCTCCTTCCTTTTTCTTTCTTTCTTTCTTCCTCTCTTTTTCTTCCTTCCATCCTTCTTTGTTCCTCTCTTTTTCTTCCTTCCTCCCCTCATTCCATCCTTTTTCTTTCTTTTATCACTTTCTCCCTTCCTTTCTTCCTTATTTCATCCTCTTTCTCTTCCTTCCTTCCTTTATCCCTTTCTTTGTTTCTTTCTCCCTTCCTTCATACCACTCTAACATGGTATATGCTTCTAAATGTACCAAATAGTCTAGATTTTGTTTAAAAATAAAATAGACAATAGAAAAAAGCTGTTTTTATCTAAAAACAGATGTTACTATTGTTGTCTTCCTTTATCAAAAAAAAAAAAAAAGGTGCAGATCAAAACATCAAATGGGCGTCAAATTCCCGTAAACACGATACGTCGACGCTGATGTCATTGTTCGCCATGGGCACCAATCATGATGTCATAAACATAAACAACGGGGGGAGGGAGTGGGAGGGGCCGGTGGCGGATGCAAGCTCACCAAGCAATGCGCTAAATCAACAAAAGAGCTCCCTGAGGACCAGATGGCCTCAAGCGCTCGTTAACCCATCGCACGCCACCCGGCTGTTTCGAAACTCATTTGGTTTTGTCCTTCCCCTCCTCTCAACTAGTGTGTCGTCGTGGTTGATGCAAGACGTGCCCGGGTTTACATGTGAGGAGGTCATATCTCTTCAAATGATGATGCAAGCATGGATTTTGTTGACCATCATATCAGTCAATGCTGTCAAGTACGAAGATCAAAAGTGACCTCTGACCTTCTCGGCCTCTTGCTGCCGCCGCCTCTTCTCCTCGGCCGCTAGGCGGCGCTGTTGCTCCTTGCGCTTCTGCGCCGCCATCTTGCGCTCGCGCTGCTGCCCGCTGCGCTCCAGCTGCTGTTGAGCGCGCCGATCTTTGTCCCGCAGTGCCTCCGACAGCTCTGCGCGCCCACGCCAACATGCGCACACGCACAAACCGCACTCCTCAATATATTGCAACGTATTGTTATGTAATATTTGCAACATGAGAGCACGTATAGTATAGACAAACAGTGGATTGGTCGCGGGGCAATGTCAGGGTATATGTGGACAAACAACGGACTGGACTTCAAAATGGTCAAAACTGACCTGTGGGGCTCCTGTGGCTGGATGGTGAGCGACAAGGAGATGCCTTCCTATTGGTCAGCGGGGACGCAGGAGGTGGGGGCAGAGCTGTAATATTTTTTTTTTTTTGTGGTGGACAACATGATTCACTGTGCTGGAAGGGGAGGCACAGATGTAAATATAGAACATAAGCTCTGGAGAGGAAAACGTGACCCGAGCCTTCGTTACTGCGGACCCACACCGCCAGAGTTCACGCACACATGTGAAACATGCAATTAATTAATCAACATAGAGCCTGAGAGGTCCCATGAAAGCATGGATGATGGACTTCTGATGATGACGTATTTTCTTGACATGTCTTTGTCGTGTTGTTCGACGCATATTGATTCATGTGAACTGCTCCAGATTATTGTACACGGTTGCACAGTTGTCAGCTGCTATGTTATATTAATGGTTTCTGTCATAAAAATTGCACATCTTTCACAATCAAATTCCCATGTTAAGACATATTCCACAAGATTTCTTCCTCATTCAATATTTCTTCACCCGTTTACACCAACTTCGGCATGTACAGCTAATTCAAGCCATCACATTATCACATTTTCAAAATAAAAGCCTGAGGATCAGAAATTTGATGCCCAAAATTCCATTTTTTTTTAAATACTGAGCTCCAATTTGCACGGTTTTACCAATTAAAAAACCATTCCAACTTCAATCTGCTTAGCTCATTACAATGCCCAAAATGATTAAAATAAAAGCCTGAAATTATATATTCACACCTCCAGTTTCCACATTATTTTATGAGTGAATCAAAATATTCCAACCTCAAACTATCCAGCTCAATCCAATTCCCAAAACTATCTAAATAAAAGCCCCAAATCGTTTTTTTAAACATATTTTACTCTAAATATTATATTATTTAATTCAACATTCATATAGCCTACAGTTTCTCCAGAAATGGCAATATCCATTTATGGTATGGTGGTGGTTTATTTCACCATTTCTTTGATGTATATCTTAAGGTCCATGTACTAGTACACTCTTTGTCCTCACTACATGGGTGTTTACTACTGATATTTCCCCACTACTCTATGACTCTTCGGCATACTAGTGCGACTTTGGCATAATAGTGGGACTACAAGTTACTAGTGAGGCAAACCTGCATACAGTTGTCAAAAAGCACAGTCTTGCAATGGGAGTAGCCGTACTAGTATGTGCATGTCAGGAATATAGAATAAATGCCTGAAAGTCATTTGAGCATTAGCATAACATCCATGTACTAGTATGTCAAAAGTCGCAGTAGTAGTGGGGAAAAAAAACATGGCTATGGTTAGATACAGTCATTTTAACAGTGCACCATGGGCGGACCTTGTGCAGGACAGGGAAGAAATGCTCAATCAGATTCCCATAACTTCTTGTGCATTTGAAATGGCTCTGAAAGGAAGAAATAGAAGAAGTGACCTGTCAAAGCAGCAGGATGAGTCGGTACCACTTCGGTCATGATGATGAGCTGAGCCAGATCCTAGTCCAACAACAATTCGGAAGCACTCAGATGACTCAGGATGGAAGAGGGAGGAGGAGAGAGGGATGCTAGGAAGAGGAGAGAGGGATAGATGGATGGAGGAGGGAGGGAGGACTTCCGGTCCGTTTCCCATCACTCATCAGCTGTCTGTAATTTAGCTTAGCAATCAGTGCTAACGACACTATTGATACTCACATGTTAAAAAAACAAAACAAGGAGTGCCACATTTTTGTCATAGTTTCACTCCACCTCAATGTGGGCTATTATTATTACTAGTGTTAAGTTAGCGCGTCACCACGGGCCTCATTTGCATATTCATTCAACGTACGTCACTCGTCCAGTCACCTAACGACCTAGTAGAAACACCTAGCAACCAAATATAGACTTGAACGTTGGATAATAATCACAAAACGATAACAACCGTAATAAAATGTCCAAGTGATACGCTTCGAATTCGACACGTTTGTTCCTCACGTGTTCTCATTTGGCACACGTGCCGGCGTCAGCATGCAAAACCCCTGGCGGCATTGTGACGTCACCACGTCGGCTAGATGGGGCTTGTACGCGATGACGTCACGTCTACGTACGGACTCGCGTGCCCTGACCGCCAAAATGCTTGTTCCCATGTCTTACTGTGAGATGTTCTATTTTGCCGTGAAAAATAACGTCTCCAGTTTGGAATAAATTACTGTGGCAAAACATATTTTACCACTTCATAGGTGACTCGGCAAATTGCCTGTCTTGAAAATGAAATAGGACATTTATATACCTGAAAAATGTCTTTTTCGTGATTTAAAAAAACAAAATTCTGAGCTGATTGGAGTTCAGATGTTTTATTAGACACCTAGCCGTCACATATGGACCATTTTAGTCTTCAGTTACTGCACAAAGTCGCTGCTTGCTACTGCCTCCAAAACGGAAGTGCAGTCCACTCTGATCCTGAAGGGGGCGCAGTCCAACTTGCCAAGCAGGGTAAAGGAGGGGGGAAAAAAAACAACGTACACGTAGTCCATAAATCACTTCTTTTTTTTTTTTTTTTTTACAGATAAAGTGAGATTGAGTGAGGTTGTCCTGGTGTGTGAGAACCGAACAGAGCCAACAGCAGCAATCCTCTGGCCGGGGTAAAGACATGTCAGTCATGGAAGTTTTTGTTTGAGGTTGTCGGAATGTCTACAACAGCGCAAGGAGGTTTTAATTTACCTTATACGAACGCAAGTAATTTAGCTAAAGGAACATTTAGGTGCAACTTTTGTATATGCTATATATTTTAATGTTATCAAGTCATTTTTAAATGTTCTTATATTGATGTACAGTGTTAATTGTAGATGATGTTACCTTCATGCGCTGTTGCATACAAAGAAGTCACAGTAAATATGAAGTGAGTGAAGCCGTCATGCATATGGAAGGAAGACAAAATAAAATGGGGGAGGGCAAAAAAAAATGGTTTATGTGTTTATTGGTGAATCCAAAGATTCTGAAATTCTTCTTCAATTCCAACAGACGTGAAATTAATATAAATACACTTTTTTTTTTTAAAGGATTTAAACGTTTTCGCAGTCACACGCTCCTCCGAAGAAACGCAGGAGGAAACCAAGAAGAAGAAAAATGTTGAAGTGGAAACAAAAAAAACAATTTTTTTTTCTCCATTGTGTCAACATTCAACAAACACGTCTACATGATGGAAATGGAAACAGACTGACGATTTCTACAGGGCATTCTATAAAACAAGTTTTTTGAATAGGCGGCTCAAAATATCCCCCGTTGGATAAACGCGTGTAATGTATGTGTGCATGTGGAAGTCTTTAGATCTGCAAAAGAAAAAAAAAAAAAAGAGCAAAGTTGAGGTGACATCTTGGAGGCCAAAAGAAGAAGAAGAAAAAAACAACAACCAAAAGCGCACTTACGTCATCAATATCTTCATCGTCATCGCCAATGTCGTCAAACTGGATCTCGTCGTCATCTCCGGGACCAAAGGTGTCCGTTTCGTTGATTTTGGCTAGAAAGACAAACAAAAAGAAAAATTAATCAGGTATATAAAATGACAATGAAAACCAATGACTTGTAAACAAGATTTTGGTTTTCATTGTTTATTTTGATGATATTCTATTTATGATCTGACCGTGCTCGGGCAGCTCGCCGTATGCTTTCAGACTGCGCGCCTCGTCCGCGTTGTACTTGAGGATGACGTCGGCCTTGTTGTCCTGCAAGCAAGCACAAAAGCGGCCGTCAAATCGAGGGAGGGGCTCCGGCGGGCGCATTTAAAAATAAAAAATAAAAAATAAAAAATAAAAAAATAATGGCGGCCGTCACCTGATATTCTCTCAGGCCCACCAGGATGATGTCCGATGTGTTGATCCACACCTGGAAGAGCGCAGCGCGCGTCACGTGACGAACTCAATGACCCGTGAGCAGCAAGTGGGGTCACGCAAGGACGCGGACTCAGCGTTTACACCTGCCTCGTGCATGTGCGTGTGTGTACCTTTTTCCGGAGCTTTCCTCGGATGTGGCAGAGCCGCTTGGTGCCGTCGAAGCACATGGCCTCCAGACGGCCGTTCCCCAACATTTTTATCACCTGCGCGTATTCTGGACGACACGCGGGGGGAGGGGACATGCAGAAAAAGTTAAAAAACAAAAAAAAACAAAAAAAAAACAGATTTATTAATGTGACATATGGCTGCCATCTTTGTGGAATTTTCTGAACATGAAAATTTCCATAAACAGATTAAGCAGGAAAAAAAAAAAAAAAAGGACTAAAGTTCATGGCTTATTAGGGCCCGAGCAGCGACCGCTGCGAGGTCCCTATTGTTTTTGTAAAAATTATTATTAGGGCCCGAGCAGCGACCGCTGCGAGGTCCCTATTGTTTTTGTAAAAATTATTATTATTATTATTATTATTATTATTATTATTATTAGGGCCCGAGCAGCTACCGCTGCGAGGTCCCTATTGTTTTTCGATCGGATTATTATTATTAGGGCCCGAGCAGCGACCGCTGCGAGGTCCCTCTTGTTTTTGTAAGAATTATTATTATTCTTCTTCTTCTTCTTCTCCGTAAACGATCGCATTTTTGAGGGCCTAAATATTTACGAAAACTCACCAAACTTTGCAGTCTCTTCGGGCCCGGCGAAAAATTTGTTATTATGTAGTTGTCATAACAACGCGACTCTATAGCGCCACCTAGCGTAGAAAAATAAAAACCAATCCCGGCCCGTTTGAGCTAGAGCTACGAAAATTGGCAGGCACGTGTAGCACTACGAGACGCACAAAAAAGTCAGTGGAAGCCATTTCCTAAAATGTACAGGAAGTGAGCTATGAATTTTTTAATGTCCAATTTTGGCCTATTTTGGCACATTCACTGTGGTCATGCTTTTTCCCCCTATGCAAACATTTTTCATCCCATTGACTTTAAACTTGGCATTTATCATCTCAAGACTTAAGAGAAAAACTAGGCAAAAAATCTTGCGTTTTCGAAATACTATATGACGGGGGCGGGGCATCAAATATTGCCTTTAAAATTTCATTTGTCCAGAAAGAGCAAATGCTGAATAACTCCCATGTACAAGCTCCAAAAAATCTCAAACTTCTCAGGCAACGTAATAGTCACGGCCTGAAAACACCTATATGAAAAAATTCAGTTATACATATAGCGCCACCTAGTGGTTACAATAAATGTCATACTTTATGTTTTTAGCTACTGTGCTGAGCTCGTTGAAGGGATCCAGTTGAAAATTGGTCAGAAAAGCCTTAAGATGTTGATGATGCCCCACACCGAATATTGTAACTTTTCGCCAAAGGGCGTGGCCGCTACGGTGACGCAAAGTCTGAAGATTTTTCGTGACAATAAAAGCTGCATGAACTTGACCGAGATGATCCTATCTTCTCAAAATTTCACACATTTGATGAGAGTCCAGCCCTAAAGACATCTACGAACTTATATTTCATCTAACTGATAGCGCCACCTAGTGGCAATTTTTTTTCTTACGAATTTTCTTGTACATTTTTCTCCAAACACGTTAACTGGACCAACCTCATATTTGCTCAGATGGGGGTTTCGGCCTTCATGATGTCACAACACGAAGTTTGTGAGTTTTCGCGAATCGCTGTGGGCGTGGCTAAGCACTGTTCGCCAAGAAAACAACGCTAGTTTTGATGGTCTAAACATGCGCAGAAACTCATGAAACTTGGCACACACATCTGGCCTGGCAAAATGAGCAATATTTTATCATGTATTGTCCTATTTTTACAAAAATGACTCAATAGCGCCCCCTAGAAATCTTTAACGAAGCAGCCCCGATTGTACGTTTAAGCAAGATCTACGAAAATTTTTAGGTGTATGAGGGAGTCCAAGACCTACAAAAAAGTCTCTTGGACCCATGTGCTAAAATGAACAGGAAGTGAGCTATGAATTTTTGAATGTCCCATTTTTGACGATTTTTGCACATTTTCAGGGGGCATACTTTTGCCCACTTCTCCTACACATTTCATCCGACTGACTTTAGACTTGACCTGGACCATGTCAAGATCTGAGCCAACTACAGGCAGAAAAATCTTGACTTTTGGAAATACTATATGATGAGGGCGGGGCATCAAATTTTGTGTTTCGCACTGAAAAAGGATATGCTTAATAACTCCCCGTTACATGCTCCAAAAAATCCCAAACTTGACATGTATGTTTATAGTCAAAGCCTGAAGGTATCTCTATGACAAAATTCAGTTATATATGCAGCGCCACCTAGCCCTTCAGGCGTGAAAAAAAAATACCCCACATACGGTATTTTGTACAAAAAATGTCAACTCATTCTAAGTGTGATAACTCCCATGTTCAAGCTCCAAAAAATCTCAAACTTCTCAGGCAACGTAATAGTCACGGCCTGAAAGCATCTATATGATAAAATTCAGTTATACATATAGCGCCACCTAGTGGTAACAATAAATGTCATACTTTACGTTTTTAGCTACTGTGCCGAGCTCGTTGAAGGGATCCAGTTGAAAATTGGTCAGAAAAGCCTTAAGATGTTGATCATGCCCCACACCGAATATTGTAACTTTTCGCCAAAGGGCGTGGCCGCTACGGTGACGCAAAGTCCGAAAATTTTTCGTGACAATAAAAGCTGCATGAACTTGACCGAGATGATCCTATCTTCTCAAAATTTCACACATTTGATGAGAGTCCAGCCCTTAAGACATCTACGAACTTATATTTCATCTTACTGATAGCGCCACCTAGTGGCAATTTTTTTTCTTACGAATTTTCTTGTACATTTTTCTCCAAACACGTTAACTGGACCAACCTCATATTTGCTCAGATGAGGGTTTCGGCCTTCATGATGTCACAACACGAAGTTTGTGAGTTTTCGCGAATCGCTGTGGGCGTGGCTAAGCACTGTTCGCCAAGAAAACGCCAGTTTTGAGGGTCTAAACATGCGCAGAAACTCATGAAACTTGGCACACACATCTGGCCTGGTAAAATGAACAATATTTTATTGTTGATTGTACTATTTTTACAAAAATGACTCAATAGCGCCCCCTAGAAATTTTTAACGAAGCAGCCCCGATTCTACGTTTAAGCAAGATCTACGAAAATTTTTACGTGTATGAGGGAGCCAAAGACCTACAAAAAAGTCTCTTGGACCCATATGCTAAAATGAACAGGAAGTGAGGTACGAATTTTTGAATGTCCCATTTTTGACGATTTTTGCACATTTTCAGGGGGCATACTTTTGCCCACTTCTCCTACATGTTTTATCCGACTGACTTATGACTTGACCTGGACCATGTCAAGACCTGAGCCAACAACAGACGGAAAAATCTTGACTTTTGGAAATACTATATGATGAGCGCGGGGCATCAAAATTTGTGTTTCGCACTGAAAAAGGATATGCTTAATAACTCCCCGATACATGCTCCAAAAAATCCCAAACTTGACATGTATGTTTATCGTCAAGGCCTGAAGGTATCTCTATGACAACATTCAGTTATATATGCAGCGCCACCTCGCCCTTGAGGCAAAACAAAAAAATACCCCACATACGGTATTTTGTACAAAAAATGTAAACTCATTCTAAGTGTGATAACTAAGTCATTTATGAATATTCTTTTACTTTCCACCACTCAAAATGTTCACTGGCATTAGACTTATCCAAACATGTACTTTTTTATTTATTTTTGATAGCCTCTAATGGACATTAAAAGCAATATCGTGAATGAAGGATATGCTTAATAACTCCACGGTACATGCTCCAAAAAAATCCCACACTTGACATGTATGTTTAGAGTCAAGGCTTGAAGGTATCCCTATGACAACATTCCATTATATATACAGCGCCACCTAGCCCTAGAGGCATAAAAAAAAATACACCAACTTAACGGTATTTTTACAAAAAAAAAAAAAATCCACATGTCAAGGTTTATCATGCCATTTTCAAAGAAATTCTGCTTCCAATGTGCCGTACCTAAACTTGCCAGTACCCCAACGTGCCAGTACCCCAACGTGCAAGTACCCCAACGTGCAAGTACCCCAACGTGGCCCGGGCTGCGAGGGCCCTTTATAGCTGCTCGCAGCTCTAGTTATTATTATTCTTCTTCTTCTTCTTCTTCTTCTCCGTAAACGATCACGATTTTGGGTACCTAAACATTTACGAAAACTCACCAAACTTTGCACACTCCTCAGGCCCGGCGAAAAATTTGATATTATGAAGTCGTCATAACAACGCGACTCTATAGCGCCCCCTAGCATAGAAAAATAAAAACCAAGCCCGGCATGTTTGAGCTAGAGCAACGAAAATTGGCAGGCACGTGTAGCACCCCGAGACGCACAAAAAAGTCTATTGGGACCATGTAGCTAAAATGTACAGGAAGTGAGCTATGAATTTTTTAATGTCCAATTTTGGCCTATTTTGGCACATTCACTGTGGTCATGCTTTTTCCCCCTTTGCAAACATTTTTCATCCAATTGACTTCAAACTTGGCATTTATCATCTCAAGACCTGAGAGAACAACTGGGGAAAAAATCTTGCCTTTTCGAAATACTATATGACGGGGGCGGGGCATCAAATATTGCCTTTAAAATTTCATTTGTCCAGAAAGAGCAAATGCTTAATAACTCCCATGTTCAAGCTCCAAAAAATCTCAAACTTATCAGGCAACTTAATAGTCACGGCCTGAAAACATCTATATGATAAAATTCAGTTATCCATGTAGCGCCACCTAGTGGTAACAATAATTGTCATACTTTACGTTTTTAGCTACTGTGCTGAGCTCGTTGAAGGGATCCAGTTGAAAATTGGTCAGAAAAGCCTTAAGATGTTGATCATGCCCCACACCGAATATTGTAACTTTTCGCCAAAGGGCGTGGCCGCTACGGTGCCGCAAAGTCTGAAGATTTCTCGTGACAACAAAAGCTGCATTAACTTGACCGAGATGATGCTATCTTCTCAAAATTGTACACAATTGATGAGAGTCCAGCCCTAAAGACATCTACAAACTTATATTTCATCTTACTGATAGCGCCACCTAGTGGCAATTTTTTTTCTTACGATTTTTCTTCAATGTTTTTCTCCAACCATGTTAACTGGACCTACCTCATATTTGCTCAGATGAGGGTGTCGGCCTTCATGCTGTCACAACACGAAGTTTGTGAGTTTTCGCGAGTCGCTGTGGGCGTGGCTAAGCGCTGTTCGCCAAGAAAACAACGCCAATTTTGAGGGCCTAAACTGGCACAGAAACACACGAAACTTGGCACACACAGCTGGCCTGGCAAAATGAGCAATTTTTTATCGGCGATTGTGCTATTTTTACAAAAATGACTCAATAGCGCCCCCTAGAAATCTTTAACGAAACAGCCCCAGTTGTACGTTTAAGCAAGAACGACGAATATTTTTAGGTGTATGAGGGAGCCCAAGACCTACAAAAAAGTCTCTTGTACCCATATGCTAAAATGAACAGGAAGTGAGCTACGAATTTTTGAATGTCCCATTTTTGACGATTTTTGCACATTCACAGGGGGCAGACTTTTGCCCACTTCTCCTACACGTTTCATCCGACTGAGTTAAGACTTGGCCTGGACCATGTCAAGACCTGAGCCAACGACAGGGGGAAAATTTTTGACTTTTCAAAATACTATATGATGAGGGCGGGGCATCAAAATTTGTGTTTCGCAATGAAAAAGGATATGCTTGATAACTCCCCGGTACATGCTCCAAAAAATCCCAAACTTGACATGTATGTTTATCGTCAAGGCCTGAAGTTATCTCTATGACAACATTCAGTTATATATGCAGCGCCACCTAGCCCTTGAGGCATAAAAAAAAAATACCCCACATACGGTATTTTGTACAAAAAATGTAAACTCATTCTAAGTGTGATAACTAAGTCATTTATGAATATTCTTTTAGTTTCCACCACTCAAAATGTTCACTGGCATCAGACTTATCCAAACATATATATATTTTTATTTATTTTTGATAGCCTTTATGGACATTAAAAGCAATATCGTGAATGAAGGATATGCTTAATAACTCCACGGTACATGCTCCAAAAAAAATCCCACACTTGACATGTATGCTTATAATCAAGGCCTGAAGGTATCTCTATGACAACATTCAGTTATAAATACAGCGCCACCTAGCCTTTGAGGCATTTATATATATATATATAAAAAAAAACACATACGGTGTTTTGTACAAAAAATGTACACTCATTCTAAGTGTGATAACTAAGTCATTTATGAATATTCTTTTAGTTTCCACCACTCAAATTGTTCACTGGCTTCACACCGATCCAAACGTATGTACGTTTCCATTTTGTTTTATTCATTTTTGATTGCCCCTTTGGACAATAAAAGTAACATTGTGCAATGAGTACAACGAGCGATGATGTGTATATACACTTTTACAAAAAATACCAATCAGGGCAACTCATTGCCTAAAAATAAAAAAAGACGCTGATTTTTGCAGGTCTTAACAACCACCAAAACCCGTTGAGCTTGACACACACTGGCAAAAAAAAATATTCTACATGTAAACGTTTATTATGCCATTTTCAAAGAAATTTTGCTTCCAATATGCCAGTACCCCAACGTGCAAGGACCCCAACGTGGCCCGGGCTGCGAGGGCCCTTTATAGCTGCTCGCAGCTCTAGTTATTAGGGCCCGAGCAGCGACCGCTGCGAGGTCCCTATTGTTTTTGTAAAAATTATTATTATTATTATTATTATTATTATTATTATTATTATTATTATTCTTCCTCTTCTTCTTCTTTATTCTCCGCAAACGATCGCGATTTTGGGTACCTAAACATTCACGAAAACTCACCGAACTTTGCGCACTCTTCGGGCCCGGCGAAAAATTTGATATTATGAAGGCGTCATAACAACGCGACTCTATAGCGCCCCCTAGCGTAGAAAAATAATAACCAAGCCCGGCACGTTTGAGCTAGAGCAACGAAAATTGGCAGGCACGTGTAGCACCCCGAGACGCACAAAAAAGTCTATTGGGACCATGTAGCTAAAATGTACAGGAAATGAGCTATGAATTTTTTAATGTCCAATTTTGGCCTATTTTGGCACATTCACTGTGGTCATGCTTTTTCCCCCTTTGCAAACATTTTTCATCCAGTTGACTTCAAAATTGGCATTTATCATCTCAAGACCTGAGACAACAACTGGGCAAAAAACCTTGACTTTTTGAAATACTATATGACGGGGGCGGGGCATCAAATATTGCCTTGAAAATTTCATTTGTCCAGAAAGAGCAAATGCTTAATAACTCCCATGTTCAAGCTCCGAAAAATCTCAAACTTCTCAGAAAACGTAATAGTCACGGCCTGAAAACATCTATATGATAAAATTCAGTTATACATATAGCGCCACCTAGTGGTAACAATAAATGTCATACTTTACGTTTTTAGCTACAGTGCTGAGCTCGTTGAAGGGATCCAGTTGAAAATTGGTCAGAAAAGCCTTAAGATGTTGATCATGCCCCACACCGAATATTGTAACTTTTCGCCAAAGGGCGTGGCCGCTACGGTGACGCAAAGTCTGAAGATTTTTCGTGACAATAAAAGCTGCATTAACTTGACCGAGATGATCCTATCTTCTCAAAATTTCACACATTTGATGAGAGTCCAGCCCTAAAGACATCTACGAACTTATATTTAATCTTACTGATAGCGCCACCTAGTGGCATTTTTTTTTTCTTACGAATTTTCTTCTACGTTTTTGTCCAAACACGTTAACTGGACCTACCTCAGATTTGCTCAGATGAGGGTTTCGGCCTTCATGATGTCACAACACGAAGTTTGTGAGTTTTCGTGAATTGCTGTGGGCGTGGCTAAGCGCTGTTCGCCAAGAAAACAACGCCGGTTTTGAGGGTCTAAACATGCACAGAAACTCATGAAACTTGGCACACACATCTGGCCTGGTAAAATGAGCAATATTTTAATGTTGATTGTGCTATTTTTACAAAAATGACTCAATAGCGACCCCTAGAAAATTTTAACGAAGCAGCCCCGGTTGTACGTTTAAGCAAGATCTACGAAAAATTTTAGGTGTATGAGGGAGCCCAAGACCTACATAAAAGTCTCTTGGACCCATATGCTAAAATGAACAGGAAGTGAGCTACGCATTTTTGAATGTCCCATTTTTGACGATTTTTGCACATTCACAGGGGGCAGACTTTTGCCCACTTCTCCTACACGTTTCATCCGACTGAGTTAAGACTTGGCCTGGACCATGTCAAGACCTGAGCCAACGACAGGGGGAAAAATTTTGACTTTTCGAAATACTATATGATGAGGGCGGGGCATCAAAATTTGTGTTTCACAATGAAAAAGGATATGCTTGATAACTCCACGGTACATGTTCCAAAAAATCCCAAACTTGACATGTATGTTTATCGTCAAGGCCTGAAGTTATCTCTATGACAACATTCAGTTATATATGCAGCGCCACCTAGCCCTTGAGGCATGAAAAAAAAATACCCCACATAAGGTATTTTGTACAAAAAATGTACAATCATTCTAAGTGTGATAACTAAGTCATTTATGAATATTTTTTTAGTTTCCACCACTCAAAATGTTCACTGGCATCAGACTTATCCAAACATATATATATTTTTATTTATTTTTGATAGCCTCTGTGGACATTAAAAGCAATATCGTGAATGAAGGATATGCATAATAACTCCACGGTACATGCTCCCAAAAAAAATCCCACACTTGACATGTATGCTTATAATCAAGGCCTGAAGGTATCTCTATGACAACATTCAGTTATAAATACAGCGCCACCTAGCCCTTGAGGCTTATATAAAAAAAAATAAAAATACCCCACATACGGTATTTTGTACAAAAAATGTACACTCATTCTAAGTGTGATAACTAAGTCATTTATGAATATTCTTTTAGTTTCCACCACTCAAATTGTTCACTGGCTTCACACCGATCCAAACGTATGTACGTTTCCATTTTGTTTTATTCATTTTTGATTGCCCCTTTGGACAATAAAAGTAACATTGTGCAATGAGTACAACGAGCGATGATGTGTATATACACTTTTACAAAAAAATACCAATCAGGGCAACTCATTGCCTAAAAATAAAAAAGGACGCTGATTTTTGCAGGTCTTAACAATCACCAAAACCCGTTGAGCTTGACACACACACTGGCAAAAAAATATTCTACATGTAAACGTTTATTATGCCATTTTCAAAGAAATTTTGCTTCCAATATGCCAGTACCCCAACGTGCAAGTACCCCAACGTGCAAGGACCCCAACGTGGCCCGGGCTGCGAGGGCCCTTTATAGCTGCTCGCAGCTCTAGTTATTATTATTATTATTATTATTATTATTATTATTATTAGGGCCCGAGCAGCTACCGCTGCGAGGTCCCTATTGTTTTTCGATCGGATTATTATTATTATTAGGGCCCGAGCAGCGACCGCTGCGAGGTCCCTATTGTTTTTGTAAAAATTATTATTATTATTATTATTATTATTATTATTATTATTATTATTATTCTTCTTCTTCTTCTTTATTCTCCGCAAACGATCGCGATTTTGGGTACCTAAACATTCACGAAAACTCACCGAACTTTGCACACTCCTCAGGCCCGGCGAAAAATTTGATATTATTAAGTCGTCATAACAATGCGACTCGATAGCGCCCCCTAGCGTAGAAAAATAAAAACCAAGCCCGGCACGTTTGAGCTAGAGCAACAAAAATTGGCAGGCACGTGTAGCACCCCGAGACGCACAAAAAAGTCTATTGGGACCATGTAGTTAAAATGTACAGGAAGTGAGCTATGAATTTTTTTATGTCCAATTTTGGCCTATTTTGGCACATTCACTGTGGTCATGCTTTTTCCCCCTTTGCAAACATTTTTCATCCAATTGACTTCAAACTTGGCATTTATCATCTCAAGACCTGAGAGAACAACTGTGCAAAACATCATGCCTTTTTGAAATACTATATGACGGGGACGGGGCATCAAATATTGCCTTTAAAATTTCATTTGTCCAGAAAGAGCAAATGCTTGATAACTCCCATGTTCAAGCTCCAAAAAATCTCAAACTTCTCAGGCAACGTAATAGTCACGGCCTGAAAACATCTATATGATAAAATTCAGTTATACATATAGCGCCACCTAGTGGTTACAATAAATGTCATACTTTACGTTTTTAGCTACTGTGCTGAGCTTGTTGAAGGGATCCATTTGAAAATTGGTCAGAAAAGCCTTAAGATGTTGATCATGCCCCACACCGAATATTGTAACTTTTCGCCAAAGGGCGTGGCCGCTACGGTGACGCAAAGTCTGAAGATTTTTCGTGAAAATAAAAGCTGCATTAACTTGACCGAGATGATCCTATCTTCTCAAAATTTCACACATTTGATGAGAGTCCAGCCCTAAAGACATCTACTGACTTATATTTCATCTAACTGATAGCGCCACCTAGTGGCAATTTTTTTTCTTACGAATTTTCTTCTACGTTTTTCTCCAAACACGTTAACTGGACCTACCTCATATTTGCTCAGATGAGGGTTTCGGCCTTCATGATGTCACAACACGAAGTTTGTGAGTTTTCGCGAATTGCTGTGGGTGTGGCTAAGCGCTGTTCGCCAAGAAAACAACGCCAGTTTTGAGGGTCTAAACATGCACAGAAACTCATGAAACTTGGCACACACATCTGGCCTGGTAAAATGAGCAATATTTTATTGTTGATTGTGCTATTTTTACAAAAATGACTCAATAGCGCCCCCTCGAAATCTTTAACGAAGCAGCCCCGGTTGTACGTTTAAGCAAGAACGACGAATATTTTTAGGTGTATGAGGGAGCCCAAGACCTACAAAAAAGTCTCTTGTACCCATATGCTAAAATGAACAGGAAGTGAGCTACGAATTTTTGAATGTCCCATTTTTGACGATTTTTGCACATTCACAGGGGGCAGACTTTTGCCCACTTCTCCTACACGTTTCATCCGACTGAGTTAAGACTTGGCCTGGACCATGTCAAGACCTGAGCCAAAGGCAAGGGGAAAAATTTTGACTTTTCGAAATACTATATGATGAGGGCGGGGCATCAAAATTTGTGTTTCGCAATGAAAAAGGATATGCTTGATAACTCCCCGGTACATGCTCCAAAAAATCCCAAACTTGACATGTATGTTTATCGTCAAGGCCTGAAGTTATCTCTATGACAACATTCAGTTATATATGCAGCGCCACGTAGCCCTTGAGGCATGAAAAAAAAATACCCCACATACGGTATTTTGTACAAAAAATGTACACTCATTCTAAGTGTGATAACTAAGTCATTTATGAATATTCTTTTAGTTTCCACCACTCAAATTGTTCACTGGCTTCACACCGATCCAAACGTATGTACGTTTCCATTTTGTTTTATTCATTTTTGATTGCCCCTTTGGACAATAAAAGTAACATTGTGCAATGAGTACAACGAGCGATGATGTGTATATACACTTTTACAAAAAAATACCAATCAGGGCAACTCATTGCCTAAAAATAAAAAAGGACGCTGATTTTTGCAGGTCTTAACAATCACCAAAACCCGTTGAGCTTGACACACACACTGGCAAAAAAATATTCTACATGTAAACGTTTATTATGCCATTTTCAAAGAAATTTTGCTTCCAATATGCCAGTACCCCAATGTGCCAGTACCCCAACGTGCAAGTACCCCAACGTGCAAGTACCCCAACGTGCAAGGACCCCAACGTGGCCCGGGCTGCGAGGGCCCTTTATAGCTGCTCGCAGCTCTAGTTATTATTATTATTCTTCTTCTTCTTTATTCTCCGCAAACGATCGCGATTTTGGGTACCTAAACATTCACGAAAACTCACCGAACTTTGCACACTCCTCAGGCCCGGCGAAAAATTTGATATTATTAAGTCGTCATAACAATGCGACTCGATAGCGCCCCCTAGCGTAGAAAAATAAAAACCAAGCCCGGCATGTTTGAGCTAGAGCAACAAAAATTGGCAGGCACGTGTAGCACCCCGAGACGCACAAAAAAGTCTATTGGGACCATGTAGCTAAAATGTACAGGAAGTGAGCTATGAATTTTTTTATGTCCAATTTTGGCCTATTTTGGCACATTCACTGTGGTCATGCTTTTTCCCCCTTTGCAAACATTTTTCATCCAATTGACTTCAAACTTGGCATTTATCATCTCAAGACCTGAGAGAAAAACTGGGCAAAACATCTTGCCTTTTTGAAATACTATATGACGGGGGCGGGGCATCAAATATTGCCTTTAAAATTTCATTTGTCCAGAAAGAGCAAATGCTTAATAACTCCCATGTTCAAGCTCCAAAAAATCTCAAACTTCTCAGGCAACGTAATAGTCACGGCCTGAAATCATCTATATGATAAAATTCAGTTATACATATAGCGCCACCTAGTGGTTACAATAAATGTCATACTTTACGTTTTTAGCTACTGTGCTGAGCTTGTTGAAGGGATCCATTTGAAAATTGGTCAGAAAAGGCTTAAGATGTTGATCATGCCCCACACCGAATATTGTAACTTTTCGCCAAAGGGCGTGGCCGCTACGGTGACGCAAAGTCTGAAGATTTTTCGTGAAAATAAAAGCTGCATTAACTTGACCGAGATGATCCTATCTTCCCAAAATTTCACACATTTGATGAGAGTCCAGCCCTAAAGACATCTACTGACTTATATTTCATCTAACTGATAGCGCCACCTAGTGGCAATTTTTTTTATTACGAATTTTCTTCTACGTTTTTCTCCAAACACGTTAACTGGACCTACCTCATATTTGCTCAGATGAGGGTTTCGGCCTTCATGATGTCACAACACGAAGTTTGTGAGTTTTCGCGAATTGCTGTGGGTGTGGCTAAGCGCTGTTCGCCAAGAAAACAACGCCAGTTTTGAGGGTCTAAACATGCACAGAAACTCATGAAACTTGGCACACACATCTGGCCTGGTAAAATGAGCAATATTTTATTGTTGATTGTGCTATTTTTACAAAAATGACTCAATAGCGCCCCCTAGAAGTTTTTAACGAAGCAGCCCCGGTTGTACGTTTAAGCAAGAACGACGAATATTTTTAGGTGTATGAGGGAGCCCAAGACCTACAAAAAAGTCTCTTGTACCCATATGCTAAAATGAACAGGAAGTGAGCTACGAATTTTTGAATGTCCCATTTTTGACAATTTTTGCACATTCACAGGGCGCAGACTTTTGCCCACTTCTCCTACACGTTTCATCTGACTGAGTTAAGACTTGACCTGGACCATGTCAAGACCTGAGCCAACGACAGGGGGAAAAATCTTGACCTTTCGAAATACTATATGATGAAGGCGGGGCATCAAAATTTGTGTTTCGCACTGAAAAAGGATATGCTTAATAACTCCCCGGTACATGCGCCAAAAAATCCCAAACTTGACATGTATGTTTATCGTCAAGGCCTGAAGCTATCTCTATGACAACATTCAGTTATATATGCAGCGCCACCTAGCCCTTGAGGCATAAAAAAAAAATACCCCACATACGGTATTTTGTACAAAAAATGTAAACTCATTCTAAGTGTGATAACTAAGTCATTTATGAATATTCTTTTAGTTTCCACCACTCAAAATGTTCACTGGCATCAGACTTATCCAAACATATATATATTTTTATTTATTTTTGATAGCCTCTGTGGACATTAAAAGCAATATCGTGAATGAAGGATATGCTTAATAACTCCACGGTACATGCTCCAAAAAAAATCCCACACTTGACATGTATGCTTATAATCAAGGCCTGAAGGTATCTCGATGACAACATTCAGTTATAAATACAGCGCCACCTAGCCCTTGAGGCTTATATAAAAAAAAAAAAACACATACGGTATTTTGTACAAAAAAATGTAAACTCATTCTAAGTGTGATGACTAAGTCATTTCTGAATATTCTTTTAGTTTCCACCACTCAAATTGTTCACTGGCTTCACACCGATCCAAACGTATGTACGTTTCCATTTTGTTTTATTCATTTTTGATTGCCCCTTTGGACAATAAAAGTAACATTGTGCAATGAGTACAACGAGCGATGATGTATATATACACTTTTACAAAAAATACCAATCAGGGCAACTCATTGCCTAAAAATAAAAAAGGACGCTGATTTTTGCAGGTCTTAACAATCACCAAAACCCGTTGAGCTTGACACACACTGGCAAAAAAAATATTCTACATGTAAACGTTTATTATGCCATTTTCAAAGAAATTTTGCTTCCAATATGCCAGTACCCCAACGTGCCAGTACCCTAACGTGCAAGTACCCCAACGTGCAAGGACTCCAACGTGGCCCGGGCTGCGAGGGCCCTTTATAGCTGCTCGCAGCTCTAGTTATTATTATTCTTCTTCTTCTTCTTCTTCTCCGTAAACGATCACGATTTTGGGTACCTAAACATTTACGAAAACTCACCAAACTTTGCACACTCCTCAGGCCCGGCGAAAAATTTGATATTATGAAGTCGTCATAACAACGCGACTCTATAGCGCCCCCTAGCATAGAAAAATAAAAACCAAGCCCGGCACGTTTGAGCTAGAGCAACGAAAATTGGCAGGCACGTGTAGCACCCCGAGACGCACAAAAAAGTCTATTGGGACCATGTAGCTAAAATGTACAGGAAGTGAGCTATGAATTTTTTAATGTCCAATTTTGGCCTATTTTGGCACATTCACTGTGGTCATGCTTTTTCCCCCTTTGCAAACATTTTTCATCCAATTGACTTCAAACTTGGCATTTATCATCTCAAGACCTGAGAGAACAACTGGGGAAAAAATCTTGCCTTTTCGAAATACTATATGACGGGGGCGGGGCATCAAATATTGCCTTTAAAATTTCATTTGTCCAGAAAGAGCAAATGCTGAATAACTCCCATGTACAAGCTCCAAAAAATCTCAAACTTCTCAGGCAACGTAATAGTCACGGCCTGAAAACATCTATATGACAAAATTCAGTTATACATATAGCGCCACCTAGTGGTTACAATAAATGTCATACTTTACGTTTTTAGCTACTGTGCTGAGCTCGTTGAAGGGATCCAGTTGAAATTTGGTCAGAAAAGCCTTAAGATGTTGATGATGCCCCACACCGAATATTGTAACTTTTCGCCAAAGGGCGTGGCCGCTACGGTGACGCAAAGTCTGAAGATTTTTCGTGACAATAAAAGCTGCATTAACTTGACCGAGATGATCCTATCTTCTCAAAATTTCACACATTTGATGAGAGTCCAGCTCTAAAGACATCTACTAACTTACATTTCATCTAACTGATAGCACCACCTAGTGGCAATTTTTTTTCTTACGAATTTTCTTGTACATTTTTCTCCAAACACGTTAACTGGACCAACCTCATATTTGCTCAGAGTGGGGTTTCGGCCTTCATGATGTCACAACACGAAGTTTGTGAGTTTTCGCGAATCGCTGTGGGCGTGGCTAAGCACTGTTCGCCAAGAAAACAACGCTAGTTTTGATGGTCTAAACATGCGCAGAAACTCATGAAACTTGGCACACACATCTGGCCTGGCAAAATGAGCAATATTTTATCATGTATTGTCCTATTTTTACAAAAATGACTCAATAGCGCCCCCTAGAAATTTTTAACGAAGCAGCCCCGATTGTACGTTTAAGCAAGATCTACGAAAATTTTTAGGTGTATGAGGGAGTCCAAGACCTACAAAAAAGTCTCTTGGACCCATGTGCTAAAATGAACAGGAAGTGAGCTATGAATTTTTGAATGTCCCATTTTTGACGATTTTTGCATATTTTCAGGGGGCATACTTTTGCCCACTTCTCCTACACATTTCATCCGACTGACTTTAGACTTGACCTGGACCATGTCAAGACCTGAGCCAACTACAGGCAGAAAAATCTTGACTTTTGGAAATACTATATGATGAGGGCGGGGCATCAAATTTTGTGTTTCGCACTGAAAAAGGATATGCTTAATAACTCCCCGGTACATGCTCCAAAAAATCCCAAACTTGACATGTATGTTTATAGTCAAAGCCTGAAGGTATCTCTATGACAAAATTCAGTTATATATGCAGCGCCACCTAGCCCTTCAGGCGTGAAAAAAAAATACCCCACATACGGTATTTTGTACAAAAAATGTCAACTCATTCTAAGTGTGATAACTCCCATGTTCAAGCTCCAAAAAATCTCAAACTTCTCAGGCAACGTAATAGTCACGGCCTGAAAGCATCTATATGATAAAATTCAGTTATACATATAGCGCCACCTAGTGGTAACAATAAATGTCATACTTTACGTTTTTAGCTACTGTGCCGAGCTCGTTGAAGGGATCCAGTTGAAAATTGGTCAGAAAAGCCTTAAGATGTTGATCATGCCCCACACCGAATTTTGTAACTTTTCGCCAAAGGGCGTGGCCGCTACGGTGACGCAAAGTCCGAAAATTTTTCGTGACAATAAAAGCTGCATGAACTTGACCGAGATGATCCTATCTTCTCAAAATTTCACACATTTGATGAGAGTCCAGCCCTTAAGACATCTACGAACTTATATTTCATCTTACTGATAGCGCCACCTAGTGGCAATTTTTTTTCTTACGAATTTTCTTGTACATTTTTCTCCAAACACGTTAACTGGACCAACCTCATATTTGCTCAGATGAGGGTTTCGGCCTTCATGATGTCACAACACGAAGTTTGTGAGTTTTCGCGAATCGCTGTGGGCGTGGCTAAGCACTGTTCGCCAAGAAAACAACGCCAGTTTTGAGGGTCTAAACATGCGCAGAAACTCATGAAACTTGGCACACACATCTGGCCTGGTAAAATGAACAATATTTTATTGTTGATTGTACTATTTTTACAAAAATGACTCAATAGCGCCCCCTAGAAATTTTTAACGAAGCAGCCCCGATTCTACGTTTAAGCAAGATCTACGAAAATTTTTACGTGTATGACGGAGCCAAAGACCTACAAAAAAGTCTCTTGGACCCATATGCTAAAATGAACAGGAAGTGAGGTACGAATTTTTGAATGTCCCATTTTTGACGATTTTTGCACATTTTCAGGGGGCATACTTTTGCCCACTTCTCCTACATGTTTATCCAATGACTTGACCTGGACCATGCCAAGACCTGAGCCAACAACAGACGGAAAAATCTTGACTTTTGGAAATACTATATGATGAGCGCGGGGCATCAAAATTTGTGTTTCGCACTGAAAAAGGATATGCTTAATAACTCCCCGATACATGCTCCAAAAAATCCCAAACTTGACATGTATGTTTATCGTCAAGGCCTGAAGGTATCTCTATGACAACATTCAGTTATATATGCAGCGCCACCTCGCCCTTGAGGCATGAAAAAAAAATACCCCACATACGGTATTTTGTACAAAAAATGTAAACTCATTCTAAGTGTGATAACTAAGTCATTTATGAATATTCTTTTACTTTCCACCACTCAAAATGTTCACTGGCATTAGACTTATCCAAACATGTACTTTTTTATTTATTTTTGATAGCCTCTAATGGACATTAAAAGCAATATCGTGAATGAAGGATATGCTTAATAACTCCACGGTACATGCTCCAAAAAAATCCCACACTTGACATGTATGTTTAGAGTCAAGGCTTGAAGGTATCCCTATGACAACATTCCATTATATATACAGCGCCACCTAGCCCTAGAGGCATAAAAAAAAATACACCAACTTAACGGTATTTTTACAAAAAAAAAAAAAATCCACATGTCAAGGTTTATCATGCCATTTTCAAAGAAATTCTGCTTCCAATGTGCCTTACCTAAACTTGCCAGTACCCCAACGTGCCAGTACCCCAACGTGCAAGTACCCCAACGTGCAAGTACCCCAACGTGGCCCGGGCTGCGAGGGCCCTTTATAGCTGCTCGCAGCTCTAGTTAGGGCCCGAGCAGCGACCGCTGCGAGGTCCCTATTGTTTTTGTAAAAATTATTATTATTATTATTATTATTATTAGGGCCCGAGCAGCTACCGCTGCGAGGTCCCTATTGTTTTTCGATCGGATTATTATTATTATTATTATTATTATTCTTCTTCTTCTTCTTCTTCTTCTCCGTAAACGATCACGATTTTGGGTACCTAAACATTTACGAAAACTCACCAAACTTTGCACACTCCTCAGGCCCGGCGAAAAATTTGATATTATGAAGTCGTCATAACAACGCGACTCTATAGCGCCCCCTAGCATAGAAAAATAAAAACCAAGCCCGGCACGTTTGAGCTAGAGCAACGAAAATTGGCAGGCACGTGTAGCACCCCGAGACGCACAAAAAAGTCTATTGGGACCATGTAGCTAAAATGTACAGGAAGTGAGCTATGAATTTTTTAATGTCCAATTTTGGCCTATTTTGGCACATTCACTGTGGTCATGCTTTTTCCCCCTTTGCAAACATTTTTCATCCAATTGACTTCAAACTTGGCATTTATCATCTCAAGACCTGAGAGAACAACTGGGGAAAAAATCTTGCCTTTTCGAAATACTATATGACGGGGGCGGGGCATCAAATATTGCCTTTAAAATTTCATTTGTCCAGAAAGAGCAAATGCTGAATAACTCCCATGTACAAGCTCCAAAAAATCTCAAACTTCTCAGGCAACGTAATAGTCACGGCCTGAAAACATCTATATGACAAAATTCAGTTATACATATAGCGCCACCTAGTGGTTACAATAAATGTCATACTTTACGTTTTTAGCTACTGTGCTGAGCTCGTTGAAGGGATCCAGTTGAAATTTGGTCAGAAAAGCCTTAAGATGTTGATGATGCCCCACACCGAATATTGTAACTTTTCGCCAAAGGGCGTGGCCGCTACGGTGACGCAAAGTCTGAAGATTTTTCGTGACAATAAAAGCTGCATTAACTTGACCGAGATGATCCTATCTTCTCAAAATTTCACACATTTGATGAGAGTCCAGCTCTAAAGACATCTACTAACTTACATTTCATCTAACTGATAGCACCACCTAGTGGCAATTTTTTTTCTTACGAATTTTCTTGTACATTTTTCTCCAAACACGTTAACTGGACCAACCTCATATTTGCTCAGAGTGGGGTTTCGGCCTTCATGATGTCACAACACGAAGTTTGTGAGTTTTCGCGAATCGCTGTGGGCGTGGCTAAGCACTGTTCGCCAAGAAAACAACGCTAGTTTTGATGGTCTAAACATGCGCAGAAACTCATGAAACTTGGCACACACATCTGGCCTGGCAAAATGAGCAATATTTTATCATGTATTGTCCTATTTTTACAAAAATGACTCAATAGCGCCCCCTAGAAATTTTTAACGAAGCAGCCCCGATTGTACGTTTAAGCAAGATCTACGAAAATTTTTAGGTGTATGAGGGAGTCCAAGACCTACAAAAAAGTCTCTTGGACCCATGTGCTAAAATGAACAGGAAGTGAGCTATGAATTTTTGAATGTCCCATTTTTGACGATTTTTGCATATTTTCAGGGGGCATACTTTTGCCCACTTCTCCTACACATTTCATCCGACTGACTTTAGACTTGACCTGGACCATGTCAAGACCTGAGCCAACTACAGGCAGAAAAATCTTGACTTTTGGAAATACTATATGATGAGGGCGGGGCATCAAATTTTGTGTTTCGCACTGAAAAAGGATATGCTTAATAACTCCCCGGTACATGCTCCAAAAAATCCCAAACTTGACATGTATGTTTATAGTCAAAGCCTGAAGGTATCTCTATGACAAAATTCAGTTATATATGCAGCGCCACCTAGCCCTTCAGGCGTGAAAAAAAAATACCCCACATACGGTATTTTGTACAAAAAATGTCAACTCATTCTAAGTGTGATAACTCCCATGTTCAAGCTCCAAAAAATCTCAAACTTCTCAGGCAACGTAATAGTCACGGCCTGAAAGCATCTATATGATAAAATTCAGTTATACATATAGCGCCACCTAGTGGTAACAATAAATGTCATACTTTACGTTTTTAGCTACTGTGCCGAGCTCGTTGAAGGGATCCAGTTGAAAATTGGTCAGAAAAGCCTTAAGATGTTGATCATGCCCCACACCGAATTTTGTAACTTTTCGCCAAAGGGCGTGGCCGCTACGGTGACGCAAAGTCCGAAAATTTTTCGTGACAATAAAAGCTGCATGAACTTGACCGAGATGATCCTATCTTCTCAAAATTTCACACATTTGATGAGAGTCCAGCCCTTAAGACATCTACGAACTTATATTTCATCTTACTGATAGCGCCACCTAGTGGCAATTTTTTTTCTTACGAATTTTCTTGTACATTTTTCTCCAAACACGTTAACTGGACCAACCTCATATTTGCTCAGATGAGGGTTTCGGCCTTCATGATGTCACAACACGAAGTTTGTGAGTTTTCGCGAATCGCTGTGGGCGTGGCTAAGCACTGTTCGCCAAGAAAACAACGCCAGTTTTGAGGGTCTAAACATGCGCAGAAACTCATGAAACTTGGCACACACATCTGGCCTGGTAAAATGAACAATATTTTATTGTTGATTGTACTATTTTTACAAAAATGACTCAATAGCGCCCCCTAGAAATTTTTAACGAAGCAGCCCCGATTCTACGTTTAAGCAAGATCTACGAAAATTTTTACGTGTATGACGGAGCCAAAGACCTACAAAAAAGTCTCTTGGACCCATATGCTAAAATGAACAGGAAGTGAGGTACGAATTTTTGAATGTCCCATTTTTGACGATTTTTGCACATTTTCAGGGGGCATACTTTTGCCCACTTCTCCTACATGTTTATCCAATGACTTGACCTGGACCATGCCAAGACCTGAGCCAACAACAGACGGAAAAATCTTGACTTTTGGAAATACTATATGATGAGCGCGGGGCATCAAAATTTGTGTTTCGCACTGAAAAAGGATATGCTTAATAACTCCCCGATACATGCTCCAAAAAATCCCAAACTTGACATGTATGTTTATCGTCAAGGCCTGAAGGTATCTCTATGACAACATTCAGTTATATATGCAGCGCCACCTCGCCCTTGAGGCATGAAAAAAAAATACCCCACATACGGTATTTTGTACAAAAAATGTAAACTCATTCTAAGTGTGATAACTAAGTCATTTATGAATATTCTTTTACTTTCCACCACTCAAAATGTTCACTGGCATTAGACTTATCCAAACATGTACTTTTTTATTTATTTTTGATAGCCTCTAATGGACATTAAAAGCAATATCGTGAATGAAGGATATGCTTAATAACTCCACGGTACATGCTCCAAAAAAATCCCACACTTGACATGTATGTTTAGAGTCAAGGCTTGAAGGTATCCCTATGACAACATTCCATTATATATACAGCGCCACCTAGCCCTAGAGGCATAAAAAAAAATACACCAACTTAACGGTATTTTTACAAAAAAAAAAAAAATCCACATGTCAAGGTTTATCATGCCATTTTCAAAGAAATTCTGCTTCCAATGTGCCTTACCTAAACTTGCCAGTACCCCAACGTGCCAGTACCCCAACGTGCAAGTACCCCAACGTGCAAGTACCCCAACGTGGCCCGGGCTGCGAGGGCCCTTTATAGCTGCTCGCAGCTCTAGTTATTATTATTCTTCTTCTTCTTTATTCTCCGCAAACGATCGCGATTTTGGGTACCTAAACATTCACGAAAACTCACCGAACTTTGCAGACTCCTCAGGCCCGGCGAAAAATTTGATATTATTAAGTCGTCATAACAATGCGACTCGATAGCGCCCCCTAGCGTAGAAAAATAAAAACCAAGCCCGGCACGTTTGAGCTAGAGCAACAAAAATTGGCAGGCACGTGTAGCACCCCGAGACGCACAAAAAAGTCTATTGGGACCATGTAGCTAAAATGTACAGGAAGTGAGCTATGAATTTTTTTATGTCCAATTTTGGCCTATTTTGGCACATTCACTGTGGTCATGCTTTTTCCCCCTTTGCAAACATTTTTCATCCAATTGACTTCAAACTTGGCATTTATCATCTCAAGACCTGAGAGAACAACTGGGCAAAATATCTTGCTTTTTTGAAATACTATATGACGGGGGCGGGGCATCAAATATTGCCTTTAAAATTTCATTTGTCCAGAAAGAGCAAATGCTTAATAACTCCCATGTTCAAGCTCCAAAAAATCTCAAACTTCTCAGGCAATGTAATAGTCACGGCCTGAAAACATCTATATGATAAAATTCAGTTATACATATAGCGCCACCTAGTGGTAACAATAAATGTCATACTTTACGTTTTTAGCTACTGTGCTGAGCTCGTTGAAGGGATCCATTTGAAAATTGGTCAGAAAAGCCTTAAGATGTTGATCATGCCCCACACCGAATATTGTAACTTTTCGCCAAAGGGCGTGGCCGCTACGGTGACGCAAAGTCTGAAGATCTTTCGTGAAAATAAAAGCTGCATTAACTTGACCGAGATGATCCTATCTTCTCAAAATTTCACACATTTGATGAGAGTCCAGCCCTAAAGACATCTACTGACTTATATTTCATCTAACTGATAGCGCCACCTAGTGGCAATTTTTTTTCTTACGAATTTTCTTCTACGTTTTTCTCCAAACACGTTAACTGGACCTACCTCATATTTGCTCAGATGAGGGTTTCGGCCTTCATGATGTCACAACACGAAGTTTGTGAGTTTTCGCGAATTGCTGTGGGTGTGGCTAAGCGCTGTTCGCCAAGAAAACAACGCCAGTTTTGAGGGTCTAAACATGCACAGAAACTCCTGAAACTTGGCACACACATCTGGCCTGGTAAAATGAGCAATATTTTATTGTTGATTGTGCTATTTTTACAAAAATGACTCAATAGCGCCCCCTCGAAATTTTTAACGAAGCAGCCCCGGTTGTACGTTTAAGCAAGAACGACGAATATTTTTAGGTGTATGAGGGAGCCCAAGACCTACAAAAAAGTCTCTCGGACCCTTATGCTAAAATGAACAGGAAATGAGCTACGAATTTTTGAATGTCCCATTTTTGACAATTTTTGCACATTCACAGGGGGCAGACTTTTGCCCACTTCTCCTACACGTTTCATCTGACTGAGTTAAGACTTGACCTGGTCCATGTCAAGACCTGAGCCAACGACAGGGGGAAAAATCTTGACCTTTCGAAATACTATATGATGAAGGCGGGGCATCAAAATTTGTGTTTCGCAATGAAAAAGGATATGCTTGATAACTCCCCGGTACATGCTCCAAAAAATCCCAAACTTGACATGTATGTTTATCGTCAAGGCCTGAAGTTATCTCTATGACAACATTCAGTTATATATGCAGCGCCACCTAGCCCTTGAGGCATGGAAAAAAAAATACCCCACATACGGTATTTTGTACAAAAAATGTACACTCATTCTAAGTGTGATAACGAAGTCATTTATGAATATTCTTTTAGTTTCCACCACTCAAAATGTTCACTGGCATCAGACTTATCCAAACATATATATATTTTTATTTATTTTTGATAGCCTCTATGGACATTAAAAGCAATATCGTGAATGAAGGATATGCTTAATAACTCCACGGTACATGCTCCAAAAAAAATCCCACACTTGACATGTATGCTTATAATCAAGGCCTGAAGGTATCTCTATGACAACATTCAGTTATAAATACAGCGCCACCTAGCCGTTGAGGCTTATATAAAAAAATTTAAAAAATACCCCACATACGGTATTTTGTACAAAAAATGTACACTCATTCTAAGTGTGATAACTAAGTCATTTATGAATATTCTTTTAGTTTCCACCACTCAAATTGTTCACTGGCTTCACACGATCCAAACGTATGTACGTTTCCATTTTGTTTTATTCATTTTTGATTGCCCCTTTGGACAATAAAAGTAAACATTGTGCAATGAGTACAACGAGCGATGATGTGTATATACACTTTTACAAAAAAATACCAATCAGGGCAACTCATTGCCTAAAAATAAATAAGAACGCTGATTTTTGCAGGTCTTAACAATCACCAAAATCCGTTGAGCTTGACAGACACTGGCAAAAAAAATATTCTACATGTAAACGTTTATTATGCCATTTTCAAAGAAATTTTGCTTCCAATATGCCAGTACCCCAACGTGCCAGTACCCCAACGTGCAAGTACCCCAACGTGCAAGGACCCCAACGTGGCCCGGGCTGCGAGGGCCCTTTATAGCTGCTCGCAGCTCTAGTTAGGGCCCGAGCAGCGACCGCTGCGAGGTCCCTCTTGTTTTTGTAAGAATTATTATTATTCTTCTTCTTCTTCTTCTCCGTAAACGATCGCATTTTTGAGGGCCTAAACATTTACGAAAACTCACCAAACTTTGCAGTCTCTTCGGGCCCGGCGAAAAATTTGATATTATGTAGTTGTCATAACAACGCGACTCTATAGCGCCACCTAGCGTAGAAAAATAAAAACCAATCCCGGCCCGTTTGAGCTAGAGCTACGAAAATTGGCAGGCACGTGTAGCACTACGAGACGCACAAAAAAGTCAGTGGAAGCCATTTCCTAAAATGTACAGGAAGTGAGCTATGAATTTTTTAATGTCCAATTTTGGCCTATTTTGGCACATTCACTGTGGTCATGCTTTTTCCCCCTATGCAAACATTTTTCATCCCATTGACTTTAAACTTGGCATTTATCATCTCAAGACTTAAGAGAAAAACTAGGCAAAAAATCTTGCGTTTTCGAAATACTATATGACGGGGGCGGGGCATCAAATATTGCCTTTAAAATTTCATTTGTCCAGAAAGAGCAAATGCTGAATAACTCCCATGTACAAGCTCCAAAAAATCTCAAACTTCTCAGGCAACGTAATAGTCACGGCCTGAAAACACCTATATGAAAAAATTCAGTTATACATATAGCGCCACCTAGTGGTTACAATAAATGTCATACTTTACGTTTTTAGCTACTGTGCTGAGCTCGTTGAAGGGATCCAGTTGAAAATTGGTCAGAAAAGCCTTAAGATGTTGATGATGCCCCACACCGAATATTGTAACTTTTCGCCAAAGGGCGTGGCCGCTACGGTGACGCAAAGTCTGAAGATTTTTCGTGACAATAAAAGCTGCATGAACTTGACCGAGATGATCCTATCTTCTCAAAATTTCACACATTTGATGAGAGTCCAGCCCTAAATACATCTACGAACTTATATTTCATCTAACTGATAGCGCCACCTAGTGGCAATTTTTTTTCTTACGAATTTTCTTGTACATTTTTCTCCAAACACGTTAACTGGACCAACCTCATATTTGCTCAGATGGGGGTTTCGGCCTTCATGATGTCACAACACAAAGTTTGTGAGTTTTCGCGAATCGCTGTGGGCGTGGCTAAGCACTGTTCGCCAAGAAAACAACGCTAGTTTTGATAGTCTAAACATGCGCAGAAACTCATGAAACTTGGCACACACATCTGGCCTGGCAAAATGAGCAATATTTTATCATGTATTGTCCTATTTTTACAAAAATGACTCAATAGCGCCCCCTAGAAATCTTTAACGAAGCAGCCCCGATTGTACGTTTAAGCAAGATCTACGAAAATTTTTAGGTGTATGAGGGAGTCCAAGACCTACAAAAAAGTCTCTTGGACCCATGTGCTAAAATGAACAGGAAGTGAGCTATGAATTTTTGAATGTCCCATTTTTGACGATTTTTGCACATTTTCAGGGGGCATACTTTTGCCCACTTCTCCTACACATTTCATCCGACTGACTTTAGACTTGACCTGGACCATGTCAAGACCTGAGCCAACTACAGGCAGAAAAATCTTGACTTTTGGAAATACTATATGATGAGGGCGGGGCATCAAATTTTGTGTTTCGCACTGAAAAAGGATATGCTTAATAACTCCCCGGTACATGCTCCAAAAAATCCCAAACTTGACATGTATGTTTATAGTCAAAGCCTGAAGGTATCTCTATGACAAAATTCAGTTATATATGCAGCGCCACCTAGCCCTTCAGGCGTGAAAAAAAAATACCCCACATACGGTATTTTGTACAAAAAATGTCAACTCATTCTAAGTGTGATAACTCCCATGTTCAAGCTCCAAAAAATCTCAAACTTCTCAGGCAACGTAATAGTCACGGCCTGAAAGCATCTATATGATAAAATTCAGTTATACATATAGCGCCACCTAGTGGTAACAATAAATGTCATACTTTACGTTTTTAGCTACTGTGCCGAGCTCGTTGAAGGGATCCAGTTGAAAATTGGTCAGAAAAGCCTTAAGATGTTGATGATGCCCCACACCGAATATTGTAACTTTTCGCCAAAGGGCGTGGCCGCTACGGTGACGCAAAGTCTGAAGATTTTTCGTGACAATAAAAGCTGCATGAACTTGACCGAGATGATCCTATCTTCTCAAAATTTCACACATTTGATGAGAGTCCAGCCCTAAATACATCTACGAACTTATATTTCATCTAACTGATAGCGCCACCTAGTGGCAATTTTTTTTCTTACGAATTTTCTTGTACATTTTTCTCCAAACACGTTAACTGGACCAACCTCATATTTGCTCAGATGGGGGTTTCGGCCTTCATGATGTCACAACACGAAGTTTGTGAGTTTTCGCGAATCGCTGTGGGCGTGGCTAAGCACTGTTCGCCAAGAAAACAACGCTAGTTTTGATGGTCTAAACATGCGCAGAAACTCATGAAACTTGGCACACACATCTGGCCTGGCAAAATGAGCAATATTTTATCATGTATTGTCCTATTTTTACAAAAATGACTCAATAGCGCCCCCTAGAAATCTTTAACGAAGCAGCCCCGATTGTACGTTTAAGCAAGATCTACGAAAATTTTTAGGTGTATGAGGGAGTCCAAGACCTACAAAAAAGTCTCTTGGACCCATGTGCTAAAATGAACAGGAAGTGAGCTATGAATTTTTGAATGTCCCATTTTTGACGATTTTTGCACATTTTCAGGGGGCATACTTTTGCCCACTTCTCCTACACATTTCATCCGACTGACTTTAGACTTGACCTGGACCATGTCAAGACCTGAGCCAACTACAGGCAGAAAAATCTTGACTTTTGGAAATACTATATGATGAGGGCGGGGCATCAAATTTTGTGTTTCGCACTGAAAAAGGATATGCTTAATAACTCCCCGGTACCTGCTCCAAAAAATCCCAAACTTGACATGTATGTTTATAGTCAAAGCCTGAAGGTATCTCTATGACAAAATTCAGTTATATATGCAGCGCCACCTAGCCCTTCAGGCGTGAAAAAAAAATACCCCACATACGGTATTTTGTACAAAAAATGTCAACTCATTCTAAGTGTGATAACTCCCATGTTCAAGCTCCAAAAAATCTCAAACTTCTCAGGCAACGTAATAGTCACGGCCTGAAAGCATCTATATGATAAAATTCAGTTATACATATAGCGCCACCTAGTGGTAACAATAAATGTCATACTTTACGTTTTTAGCTACTGTGCCGAGCTCGTTGAAGGGATCCAGTTGAAAATTGGTCAGAAAAGCCTTAAGATGTTGATCATGCCCCACACCGAATATTGTAACTTTTCGCCAAAGGGCGTGGCCGCTACGGTGACGCAAAGTCCGAAAATTTTTCGTGACAATAAAAGCTGCATGAACTTGACCGAGATGATCCTATCTTCTCAAAATTTCACACATTTGATGAGAGTCCAGCCCTTAAGACATCTACGAACTTATATTTCATCTTACTGATAGCGCCACCTAGTGGCAATTTTTTTTCTTACGAATTTTCTTGTACATTTTTCTCCAAACACGTTAACTGGACCAACCTCATATTTGCTCAGATGAGGGTTTCGGCCTTCATGATGTCACAACACGAAGTTTGTGAGTTTTCGCGAATCGCTGTGGGCGTGGCTAAGCACTGTTCGCCAAGAAAACAACGCCAGTTTTGAGGGTCTAAACATGCGCAGAAACTCATGAAACTTGGCACACACATCTGGCCTGGTAAAATGAACAATATTTTATTGTTGATTGTACTATTTTTACAAAAATGACTCAATAGCGCCCCCTAGAAATTTTTAACGAAGCAGCCCCGATTCTACGTTTAAGCAAGATCTACGAAAATTTTTACGTGTATGAGGGAGCCAAAGACCTACAAAAAAGTCTCTTGGACCCATATGCTAAAATGAACAGGAAGTGAGGTACGAATTTTTGAATGTCCCATTTTTGACGATTTTTGCACATTTTCAGGGGGCATACTTTTGCCCACTTCTCCTACATGTTTTATCCGACTGACTTATGACTTGACCTGGACCATGTCAAGACCTGAGCCAACAACAGACGGAAAAATCTTGACTTTTGGAAATACTATATGATGAGCGCGGGGCATCAAAATTTGTGTTTCGCACTGAAAAAGGATATGCTTAATAACTCCCCGATACATGCTCCAAAAAATCCCAAACTTGACATGTATGTTTATCGTCAAGGCCTGAAGGTATCTCTATGACAACATTCAGTTATATATGCAGCGCCACCTCGCCCTTGAGGCAAAACAAAAAAATACCCCACATACGGTATTTTGTACAAAAAATGTAAACTCATTCTAAGTGTGATAACTAAGTCATTTATGAATATTCTTTTACTTTCCACCACTCAAAATGTTCACTGGCATTAGACTTATCCAAACATGTACTTTTTTATTTATTTTTGATAGCCTCTAATGGACATTAAAAGCAATATCGTGAATGAAGGATATGCTTAATAACTCCACGGTACATGCTCCAAAAAAATCCCACACTTGACATGTATGTTTAGAGTCAAGGCTTGAAGGTATCCCTATGACAACATTCCATTATATATACAGCGCCACCTAGCCCTAGAGGCATAAAAAAAAATACACCAACTTAACGGTATTTTTACAAAAAAAAAAAAAATCCACATGTCAAGGTTTATCATGCCATTTTCAAAGAAATTCTGCTTCCAATGTGCCGTACCTAAACTTGCCAGTACCCCAACGTGCCAGTACCCCAACGTGCAAGTACCCCAACGTGCAAGTACCCCAACGTGGCCCGGGCTGCGAGGGCCCTTTATAGCTGCTCGCAGCTCTAGTTATTATTATTCTTCTTCTTCTTCTTCTTTATTCTCCGCAAACAATCGCGATTTTGGGTACCTAAACATTCACGAAAACTCACCGAACTTTGCACACTCCTCAGGCCCGGCGAAAAATTTGATATTATTAAGTCATCATAAAAATGCGACTCGATAGCGCCCCCTAGCGTAGAAAAATAAAAACCAAGCCCGGCACGTTTGAGCTAGAGCAACAAAATTTGGCAGGCACGTGTAGCACCCCGAGACGCACAAAAAAGTCTATTGGGACCATGTAGCTAAAATGTACAGGAAGTGAGCTATGAATTTTTTTATGTACAATTTTGGCCTATTTTGGCACATTCACTGTGGTCATGCTTTTTCCCCCTTTGCAAACATTTTTCATCCAATTGACTTCAAACTTGGCATTTATCATCTCAAGACCTGAGAGAACAACTGGGCAAAACATCTTGCCTTTTTGAAATACTATATGACGGGGGCGGGGCATCAAATATTGCCTTTAAAATTTCATTTGTCCAGAAAGAGCAAATGCTTAATAACTCCCATGTTCAAGCTCCAAAAAATCTCAAACTTCTCAGGCAACGTAATAGTCACGGCCTGAAAACATCTATATGATAAAATTCAGTTATACATATAGCGCCACCTAGTGGTTACAATAAATGTCATACTTTACGTTTTTAGCTACTGTGCTGAGCTTGTTGAAGGGATCCATTTGAAAATTGGTCAGAAAAGCCTTAAGATGTTGATCATGCCCCACACCGAATATTGTAACTTTTCGCCAAAGGGCGTGGCCGCTACGGTGACGCAAAGTCTGAAGATTTTTCGTGAAAATAAAAGCTGCATTAACTTGACCGAGATGATCCTATCTTCTCAAAATTTCACACATTTGATGAGAGTCCAGCCCTAAAGACATCTACTGACTTATATTTCATCTAACTGATAGCGCCACCTAGTGGCAATTTTTTTTCTTACGAATTTTCTTCTACGTTTTTCTCCAAACACGTTAACTGGACCTACCTCATATTTGCTCAGATGAGGGTTTCGGCCTTCATGATGTCACAACACGAAGTTTGTGAGTTTTCGCGAATTGCTGTAGGCGTGGCTAAGCGCTGTTCGCCAAGAAAACAACGCCAGTTTTGAGGGTCTAAACATGTACAGAAACTCCTGAAACTTGGAACACACATCTGGCCTGGTAAAATGAGCAATATTTTATTGTTGATTGTGCTATTTTTACAAAAATGACTCAATAGCGCCCCCTCGAAATTTTTAACGAAGCAGCCCCGGTTGTACGTTTAAGCAAAAACGCCGAATATTTTTAGGTGTATGAGGGAGCCCAAGACCTACAAAAACGTCTCTTGTACCCATATGCTAAAATGAACAGGAAGTGAGCTACGAATTTTTGAATGTCCCATTTTTGACGATTTTTGCACATTCACAGGGGGAAGACTTTTGCCCACTTCTCCTACACGTTTCATCCGACTGAGTTAAGACTTGGCCTGGACCATGTCAAGACCTGAGCCAACGACAGGGGGAAAAATTTTGACTTTTCGAAATACTATATGATGAGGGCGGGGCATCAAAATTTGTGTTTCACAATGAAAAAGGATATGCTTGATAACTCCCCGGTACATGCTCCAAAAAATCCCAAACTTGACATGTATGTTTATCGTCAAGGCCTGAAGTTATCTCTATGACAACATTCAGTTATATATGCAGCGCCACCTAGCCCTTGAGGCATGAAAAAAAAATACCCCACATACGGTATTTTGTACAAAAAATGTACACTCATTCTAAGTGTGATAACTAAGTCATTTATGAATATTTTTTTAGTTTCCACCACTCAAAATGTTCACTGGCATCAGACTTATCCAAACATATATATATTTTTATTTATTTTTGATAGCCTCTATGGACATTAAAAGCAATATCGTGAATGAAGGATATGCTTAATAACTCCACGGTACATGCTCCAAAAAAAAATCCCACACTTGACATGTATGCTTATAATCAAGGCCTGAAGGTATCTCTATGACAACATTCAGTTATAAATACAGCGCCACCTAGCCCTTGAGGCTTATATAAAAAAAAATAAAAAATACCCCACATACGGTATTTTGTACAAAAAATGTACACTCATTCTAAGTGTGATAACTAAGTCATTTATGAATATTCTTTTAGTTTCCACCACTCAAATTGTTCACTGGCTTCACACCGATCCAAACGTATGTACGTTTCCATTTTGTTTTATTCATTTTTGATTGCCCCTTTGGACAATAAAAGTAACATTGTGCAATGAGTACAACGAGCGATGATGTGTATATACACTTTTACAAAAAAATACCAATCAGGGCAACTCATTGCCTAAAAATAAAAAAGGACGCTGATTTTTGCAGGTCTTAACAATCACCAAAACCCGTTGAGCTTGACACACACACTGGCAAAAAAATATTCTACATGTAAACGCTTATTATGCCATTTTCAAAGAAATTTTGCTTCCAATATGCCAGTACCCCAACGTGCCAGTACCCCAACGTGCAAGTACCCCAACGTGCAAGGACCCCAACGTGGCCCGGGCTGCGAGGGCCCTTTATAGCTGCTCGCAGCTCTAGTTATTCTTCTTCTTCTTCTTCTTCTTCTTCTTTATTCTCCGCAAACGATCGCGATTTTGGGTACCTAAACATTCACGAAAACTCACCGAACTTTGCACACTCCTCAGGCCCGGCGAAAAATTTGATATTATTAAGTCGTCATAACAATGCGACTCGATAGCGCCCCCTAGCGTAGAAAAATAAAAACCAAGCCCTGCACGTTTGAGCTAGAGCAACAAAAATTGGCAGGCACGTGTAGCACCCCGAGACGCACAAAAAAAGTCTATTGGGACCATGTAGCTAAAATGTACAGGAAGTGAGCTATGAATTTTTTAATGTCCAATTTTGGCCTATTTTGGCACATTCACTGTGGTCATGCTTTTTCCCCCTTTGCAAACATTTTTCATCCAATTGACTTCAAACTTGGCATTTATCATCTCAAGACCTGAGAGAACAACTGGGCAAAACATCTTGCCTTTTTGAAATACTATATGACGGGGGCGGGGCATCAAATATTGCCTTTAAAATTTCATTTGTCCAGAAAGAGCAAATGCTTAATAACTCGCATGTTCAAGCTCCAAAAAATCTCAAACTTCTCAGGCAACGTAATAGTCACGGCCTGAAAACATCTATATGATAAAATTCAGTGATACATATAGCGCCACCTAGTGGTTACAATAAATGTCATACTTTACGTTTTTAGCTACTGTTCTGAGCTTGTTGAAGGGATCCATTTGAAAATTGGTCAGAAAAGCCTTAAGATGTTGATCATGCCCCACACCGAATATTGTAACTTTTCGCCAAAGGGCGTGGCCGCTACGGTGACGCAAAGTCTGAAGATTTTTCGTGAAAATAAAAGCTGCATTAACTTGACCGAGATGATCCTATCTTCTCAAAATTTCACACATTTGATGAGAGTCCAGCCCTAAAGACATCTACTGACTTATATTTCATCTAACTGATAGCGCCACCTAGTGGCAATTTTTTTTCTTACGAATTTTCTTCTACGTTTTTCTCCAAACACGTTAACTGGACCTACCTCATAATTGCTCAGATGAGGGTTTCGGCCTTCATGATGTCACAACACGAAGTTTGTGAGTTTTCGCGAATTGCTGTAGGCGTGGCTAAGCGCTGTTCGCCAAGAAAACAACGCCAGTTTCGAGGGTCTAAACATGCACAGAAACTCCTGAAACTTGGCACACACATCTGGCCTGGTAAAATGAGCAATATTTTATTGTTGATTGTGCTATTTTTACAAAAATTACTCAATAGCGCCCCCTAGAAGTTTTTAACAAAGCAGCCCCGGTTGTACGTTTAAGCAAGAACGACGAATATTTTTAGGTGTATGAGGGAGCCCAAGTCCTACAAAAAAGTCTCTTGTACCCATATGCTAAAATGAACAGGAAGTGAGCTACGAATTTTTGAATGTCCCATTTTTGACGATTTTTGCATATTCACAGGGGGCAGACTTTTGCCCACTTCTCCTACAGGTTTCATCCGACTGAGTTAAGACTTGGCCTGGACCATGTCAAGACCTGAGCCAACGACAGGGGGAAAAATTTTGACTTTTCGAAATACTATATGATGAGGGCGGGGCATCAAAATTTGTGTTTCGCAATGAAAAAGGATATGCTTGATAACTCCCCGGTACATGCTCCAAAAAATCCCAAACTTGACATGTATGTTTATCGTCAAGGCCTGAAGTTATCTCTATGACAACATTCAGTTATATATGCAGCGCCACCTAGCCCTTGAGGCATGAAAAAAAAATACCCCACATACGGTATTTTGTACAAAAAATGTAAACTCATTCTAATTGTGATAACGAAGTTTTTTATGAATATTCTTTTAGTTTCCACCACTCAAAATGTTCACTGGCATCAGACTTATCCAAACATATATATTTTTTTATTTATTTTTGATAGCCTCTATGGACATTAAAAGCAATATCGTGAATGAAGGATATGCTTAATAACTCCACGGTACATGCTCCAAAAAAAATCCCACACTTGACATGTATGCTTATAATCAAGGCCTGAAGGTATCTCTATGACAACATTCAGTTATAAATACAGCGCCACCTAGCCGTTGAGGCTTATATAAAAAAAATTAAAAAAATACCCCACATACGGTATTTTGTACAAAAAATGTACACTCATTCTAAGTGTGATAACTAAGTCATTTATTAATATTCTTTTAGTTTCCACCACTCAAATTGTTCACTGGCTTCACACCGATCCAAACGTATGTACGTTTCCATTTTGTTTTATTCATTTTTGATTGCCCCTTTGGACAATAAAAGTAAACATTGTGCAATGAGTACAACGAGCGATGATGTGTATATACACTTTTACAAAAAAATACCAATCAGGGCAACTCATTGCCTAAAAATAAATAAGGACGCTGATTTTTGCAGGTCTTAACAATCACCAAAATCCGTTGAGCTTGACAGACACTGGCAAAAAATATATTCTACATGTAAACGTTTATTATGCCATTTTCAAAGAAATTTTGCTTCCAATATGCCAGTACCCCAACGTGCCAGTACCCCAACGTGCAAGTACCCCAACGTGCAAGGACCCCAACGTGGCCCGGGCTGCGAGGGCCCTTTATAGCTGCTCGCAGCTCTAGTTAGGGCCCGAGCAGCTACCGCTGCGAGGTCCCTATTGTTTTTCGATCGGATTATTATTAGGGCCCGAGCAGCGACCGCTGCGAGGTCCCTATTGTTTTTGTAAAAATTATTATTATTATTATTATTATTATTATTATTATTATTATTATTAGGGCCCGAGCAGCTACCGCTGCGAGGTCCCTATTGTTTTTCGATCGGATTATTATTATTATTATTATTCTTCTTCTTCTTCTTCTTCTTCTCCGTAAACGATCACGATTTTGGGTACCTAAACATTTACGAAAACTCACCAAACTTTGCACACTCCTCAGGCCCGGCGAAAAATTTGATATTATGAAGTCGTCATAACAACGCGACTCTATAGCGCCCCCTAGCATAGAAAAATAAAAACCAAGCCCGGCACGTTTGAGCTAGAGCAACGAAAATTGGCAGGCACGTGTAGCACCCCGAGACGCACAAAAAAGTCTATTGGGACCATGTAGCTAAAATGTACAGGAAGTGAGCTATGAATTTTTTAATGTCCAATTTTGGCCTATTTTGGCACATTCACTGTGGTCATGCTTTTTTCCCCTTTGCAAACATTTTTCATCCAATTGACTTCAAACTTGGCATTTATCATCTCAAGACCTGAGAGAACAACTGGGGAAAAAATCTTGCCTTTTCGAAATACTATATGACGGGGGCGGGGCATCAAATATTGCCTTTAAAATTTCATTTGTCCAGAAAGAGCAAATGCTGAATAACTCCCATGTACAAGCTCCAAAAAATCTCAAACTTCTCAGGCAACGTAATAGTCACGGCCTGAAAACATCTATATGACAAAATTCAGTTATACATATAGCGCCACCTAGTGGTTACAATAAATGTCATACTTTACGTTTTTAGCTACTGTGCTGAGCTCGTTGAAGGGATCCAGTTGAAATTTGGTCAGAAAAGCCTTAAGATGTTGATGATGCCCCACACCGAATATTGTAACTTTTCGCCAAAGGGCGTGGCCGCTACGGTGACGCAAAGTCTGAAGATTTTTCGTGACAATAAAAGCTGCATTAACTTGACCGAGATGATCCTATCTTCTCAAAATTTCACACATTTGATGAGAGTCCAGCTCTAAAGACATCTACTAACTTACATTTCATCTAACTGATAGCACCACCTAGTGGCAATTTTTTTTCTTACGAATTTTCTTGTACATTTTTCTCCAAACACGTTAACTGGACCAACCTCATATTTGCTCAGAGTGGGGTTTCGGCCTTCATGATGTCACAACACGAAGTTTGTGAGTTTTCGCGAATCGCTGTGGGCGTGGCTAAGCACTGTTCGCCAAGAAAACAACGCTAGTTTTGATGGTCTAAACATGCGCAGAAACTCATGAAACTTGGCACACACATCTGGCCTGGCAAAATGAGCAATATTTTATCATGTATTGTCCTATTTTTACAAAAATGACTCAATAGCGCCCCCTAGAAATTTTTAACGAAGCAGCCCCGATTGTACGTTTAAGCAAGATCTACGAAAATTTTTAGGTGTATGAGGGAGTCCAAGACCTACAAAAAAGTCTCTTGGACCCATGTGCTAAAATGAACAGGAAGTGAGCTATGAATTTTTGAATGTCCCATTTTTGACGATTTTTGCATATTTTCAGGGGGCATACTTTTGCCCACTTCTCCTACACATTTCATCCGACTGACTTTAGACTTGACCTGGACCATGTCAAGACCTGAGCCAACTACAGGCAGAAAAATCTTGACTTTTGGAAATACTATATGATGAGGGCGGGGCATCAAATTTTGTGTTTCGCACTGAAAAAGGATATGCTTAATAACTCCCCGGTACATGCTCCAAAAAATCCCAAACTTGACATGTATGTTTATAGTCAAAGCCTGAAGGTATCTCTATGACAAAATTCAGTTATATATGCAGCGCCACCTAGCCCTTCAGGCGTGAAAAAAAAATACCCCACATACGGTATTTTGTACAAAAAATGTCAACTCATTCTAAGTGTGATAACTCCCATGTTCAAGCTCCAAAAAATCTCAAACTTCTCAGGCAACGTAATAGTCACGGCCTGAAAACATCTATATGATAAAATTCAGTTATACATATAGCGCCACCTAGTGGTGACAATAAATGTCATACTTTACGTTTTTAGCTACTGCGCTGAGCTCGTTGAAGGGATCCAGTTGAAAGTTGGTCAGAAAAGCCTTAAGATGTTGATCATGGCCAACACCGAATATTGTAACTTTTCGCCAAAGGGCGTGGCCGCTACGGTGCCGCAAAGTCTGAAGATTTTTCGTGACAATAAAAGCTGCATGAACTTGACCGAGATGATCCTATCTTCTCAAAATTTCACACATTTGATGAGAGTCCAGCCCTAAAGACATCTTCGAACTTATATTTCATCTTACTGATAGCGCCACCTAGTGGCAATTTTTTTTCTTACGAATTTTCTTGTAAATTTTTTCTCCAAACACGTTAACTGGACCAACCTCATATTTGCTCAGATGAGGGTTTCGGCCTTCATGATGTCACAACACGAAGTTTGTGAGTTTTCGCGAATCGCTGTGGGCGTGGCTAAGCACTGTTCGCCAAGAAAACAACGCCAGTTTTGAGGGTCTAAACATGCGCAGAAACTCATGAAACTTGGCACACACATCTGGCCTGGTAAAATGAACAATATTTTATTGTTGATTGTGCTATTTTTACAAAAATGACTCAATAGCGCCCCCTAGAATTTTTTAACGAAGCAGCCCCGATTGTACGTTTAAGCAAGATCTACGAAAATTTTTACGTGTATGAGGGAGCCAAAGACCTACAAAAAAGTCTCTTGGACCCATTTGCTAAAATGAACAGGAAGTGAGCTACGAATTTTTGAATGTCCCGTTTTTTACGATTTTTGCACATTTTCAGAGGGCATACTTTTGCCCACTTCTCCTACACGTTTTATCCGACTGACTTATGACTTGACCTGGACGATGCCAAGACCTGAGCCAACAACAGACGGAAAAATCTTTACTTTTGGAAATACTATATGATGAGGGCGGGGCATCAAAATTTGTGTTTCGCACTGAAAAAGGATATGCTTAATAACTCCCCGATACATGCTCCAAAAAATCCCAAACTTGACATGTATGTTTATCGTCAAGGCCTGAAGGTATCTCTATGACAACATGCAGTTATATATGCAGCGCCACCTAGCCCTTGAGGCATGAAAAAAAAATACCCCACTTACGGTATTTTGTACAAAAAATGTAAACTCATTCTAAGTGTGATAACTAAGTCATTTAGGAATATTCTTTTACCTTCCACCACTCAAAATATTCACTGGCATCAGACCTAACCAAACATACATATTTTTGTTATTTAGTTTTATGTATTTTTGATAGCCTCTATGGACATTAAAAGCAATATCGTGAATGAAGGCTATGCTTAATAACTCCCAGGTACATGCTCCAAAAAATCCCATATTTGAAATGTATATTTAGAGTCAAGGCCTGAAGGTATCTCTATGACAAAATTCAGTTATAAATACAGCGCCACCTAGTCCTTGAGGCATAAAAAAAATGCCTCACTTACGGTATTTTTGCAAAAATTGTAAACTCATTGTAAGTGTGATAACTAAGTCATTTATGAATATTCTTTTACTTTCCACCACTCAATATGTTCACTGGTATCAGACCGATCCAAACATACGTATTTTTTATTTAGTTTTATTTATTTTTTTTATCGCCTCTATGGACAATAAAAGCAACATTGTGCAATGAGTACGAGCGATGATGTGTGTATATATACTTTTACGAAAAATACCAATCAGAGCAACTCATTGCCTAAAAATAAAAAAAAGACGCTGATTTTTGCAGATCTTAACAATCACCAAAACCCATTGAGCTTGACACACTCATCACACCTGGCAAAAAAAAAAAAAAAAGTCCACATGTTTATCATGCCATTTTCAAAGAAATTCTGCTTCCAATGTGCCAGTACCCCAATGTGCAAGTTCCCCAACGTGCAAGTACCCCAACGTGGCCCGGGCTGCGAGGGCCCTTTATAGCTGCTCGCAGCTCTAGTTATAGTTTATTTTTTGTTATTTAATTTGTGCTATTTAAGTTGAGCTTTTTTTTGGCTACGTGCTAGGGAATGGGATGTAACGATTTCCAAACATCACCATACGATATCACGATATTGTGGGGAGGTTGGTGATGTTAAATAAAAGGACAATATTGTGTATATAAAAAAATAATAATTTAAAAAAAAGCACGATATTGTGCTTTTGTGCATAAAAGCAATGCATATAAACCACCTAAAATCTCTTATTCCAATATTGAGGCACTTACTTTTTAATGCACACACACATCGAGTTCCTCCACATATTGACTCGGTTCACACATCATATTACGTTCCGCTTCATCTGACAATTAGCGTAGATTTTAAACATAGAAGGGCCAAAATATCCCTTATGAATATTAAATTGTACTAAAAAACTAGCCACCAGAGGGTGCTACAACTGCACAAATGGTAATCAACCTGACTTTATGAACAGATGTGTTGATTTTAAAGGGACACTTGACTCATTGAACAATTTTCAGCAGTGAAAAGTTAATATTTCGTTCAGAATGAATTTGATAACCATTATTTTTCACGTACAATTAATAGCTTTAAAAAGTAATTTTTCTACTTGCTGTCGACTGATGATGACATCACCTGTGCTGAGAAAGTAGGTAGCGGCCAATCATGGCTCACCTGTTTTCTGGGTTTGGTCAGTAAACTGAGCCATGAGTCAGTAAACTGAGCCATTGGTTGTAAAAATAATATAATAAAAATAAAAATAACAAAATAAAAGTACAAATAATGAAGTTACCACATTAATTATAGACAAAATATTAACTTTTTACTGCTGAAAATGGCTCAATGAGTCTGGTATCCCTTTAAATATTGTGAACATGACCACGATATTGTGTCAGTTTTAATATCACTATATTGCGCTTATCGCTACATCCCTAGTAAGTGCCTTTCAAATGTTACAGTAATTTTAACGCATTGGCTTGGAAGAACATATCAGAATTTTTTTTAAACTTTTTTTTCCCCCATACTAGCAGATCAAACAAAAGAGTTATAGCGATAAGATGAAAAGGAATCACATTAGATTATTTTTTGCTCCAATTTGAAGGTGTTTTTGGAGAGGATTTTCACACAAAAAACATCCCCGAAATCTGCCCTGCAATACCTCCATCTCGCACACAAACCGAATAAGGGATCAACGGGTGATCTAGCCACGATAGTGGCAATGTTTCGATACCAGCGGCACATTGTTACCGCATGTACAATCATGTGACTATCGATGTTATTACAAAGAACTTACCCTGTCCGTCCTCTTTGAACACCAACTCTCTCTTCTCGGACTCGTTTTCATTCTTTCCACGCCGCCGATTCTTTCCTCCCTTACCTGGAAAGAAGAACAGGTGTTAGTTAGCTGTGTCACAGTCAAGTTTGACGAGGAAGTTCTCAAAACAGTATCTGACTACCTCTATTAAAAAAAAATAAAAAAATAAAAAATAAAAATAAAATAAAAAGGTTGTGACAACTGATCCATCACAAATGATTATAAATTTTACTATCGAGTTAATAAAAAGTCAGACAAAAAAAGAAAAGTACGTTTGCCATCGCGAGACTATTGACTAAAATAACGATTATTCAGTACACCTCCAGCATAACATAACACGGCCTAAAATCTCAACAAGATATAAAACATTACCAATTCATAACTTCAATAAAACAAACAAAAATAAAAAGGTAAAAATGAGACGTGAAGGCCAAAGCGGGTGTGGTGAAACTCCAAAGTAGCTCGTTAGCCGCGAAGGCAACAAGAATAACAATTTTGAACCAGGTTAGCATTGTGGCGACCCTCAGACTTTCTCTTCGAATCGGATCATTACCTCGACAGAATCAAACAAGAGATAAAACGTCAAAACCAACACCATTTTACAGTAACCCGGGGAGCTAACTAGCATTAGCGGCTAACTTGTCACGTTTCCAGTACTTGTCTTGTGTGTGTCGCCGCGACGCGCTCCGAGAAACAAATCCAACACTCACCTTTATTTTTGGGCATATTCCCTCAACGTCTCTGTCACGATAATCCGACTGGATGGAAACAGAACGGTTGACTTGTTGACAAGTGTCACCAAAGACGTTTTACACCTCAAGCGGACTGATAGAAGTCAGAAGCGACAAGGTAATTGCTACCACGATTGCCGATGAATCTCTAACCCCAGGAGTGCGCATGCGCATTGATAATTGAGAGGGGAAAAAAACAAAAAACTTTATTGCAAGAGTTTCGCTTACAAAGATGGAAAGAAATATAAACAGCACTTTTCACAGAGGGCTAAAGTTTGTTAAAACTGCAGTTTTGAAATGTCCTCTTAAGAGGCAAATGTAAAATATACATATAAAATGTTTACATTACATTATTCCTCATTAAATTTAGTTAAACAATTGTGTACAAAAATAAATATCCTGTAAATCCAACTTTCTTACTTTGACACTTAAGATTTGTTTATAAAATATGTAAAACCGTATATTTTATTAGTACAATTAATGTTATTTTTCCATTTTATTTTAATAAACTTTTGTAGCAGAATTAATACAACGGTGTCAACCAAGTTAATTATTAAATAAAATACATTACTAAAAAGAAATAATTCGACTTTTAGAATGAACAGATGGGCCACCATATAACACATGCACACAGCTAAATGTGCGAGCAGGTAATGCGTTTGTAGAACATATACAGTATACTGTATTTATATTGAAAAAAAAATACGAATAATTTTTTTTTTTTTTTAGAAAATGAATAACTACAAGTAAGCACTTAATTAAAACGTTACCTGAAAATGCAAAAATGTCCTTATATTTATGATTAATTAATTAATAAAATACGTTAAGACTTTCAGAAAATGAATGGCTGGATTTACAGTAATACGATACATATTGAACATCTTTGTGCTGCTGCCCTCTAGTGCCGAGAACTAGTCACAATTTCATTCAACGGTTACAGGAGATATCATTTATTCATGTAAAAAATTTCAAGTATTGCATTCGCCATCCTTCGAAATATGATAAATGACAAGTCAACAAGGTCATTTGCATATTATTCTTATTTTATTTTTCATAGAAAGTCTCCCTGCAGGTATAAAACAAAACAAAAACAAAAAATAAGAGGTGGTGTTGCAGCACCCAAGCTCAACAAATCTGACAGGTTGAGGAAGAGCAGGAGAATATGAGAATAATACAGAAAAGAAAATGTAAAAAAAAGTTTTGAAGACATTCCTTGTTCCCAAAGCTTTACGAGTACAGAATCCCCTTCAAAACACATTCGTGATTAATTAAAGTGGTTGCTAAAAATCAATCGCAAACCACTTTTTTTTTTTTTTTTTTTACATGCTACATGCTAACGTAGCTAACGTTCCTTGAGTCTTGCAAATGAAGCAGCAGCTTCCGGTGCCATGGAAACCTTGGGATGGATGTTGGATGCAGAAAAAAAAAAAAGAAAAAAAAAAAAAAAGACCAGTTTGAACATCAGAATGTACGGAAAGCCATCTGAGCATGTATTTCATATCCTTGATATGGAGATGAAGTCCATATGCTGGATATGAAATAAAAGCTCAAAACAGCTTTCCTGAAAAAACCTGAGCTCTTTTTATTTACAGTTCCCGTCCACAGACGATACGTTTGTGTGGGTGAGGAAGTACGCTTGTTTTTGTTTTGAAACGGAAGCTTAATCGCAGGTGACAAAGAACTTTTTTTTTTTTCATCTGGCAATGACTGTCTTGTTGTTGCTTGCATAAATCGTTGACGTCCTCAAAGTGGGATGAGCCCAACTTTGCTATACGGTGTTCCCAGCAAACATACGTGAGTAATTGATGCCAAAAATGGCTATAACTGCTGCCACAAGAGGGCGCCAGGACAATATTGTTTACAAAGAAAAACAGGAAGTACTGTAATCCCTCAGTTGCCGCAAGATGACTTGGCTAAGGGAAGCTCCTCATCGCATTTCAAATTCAACATAGTTCCTTGCCTTGCCACCAAGCAATCCTCGGCTTTGGACTGAGCACAAAAACAGTGAATCATATAAATGTAGTCAAATGTAAAAGTAGCGATTGACGTCTAATGCTGGGAACACTGAATGGCAATCAAAGCGGCGCATGTCAGCAAGCGACAAGGATAACGCAAAATCGCTTGAACATTTTTTCCCAAAGGTATCTTAAGGTCTGTGCACTACTACACGCCTTGCTCTCACAAATAAGACAATTCAGCAATTCAGGTAGTAAAATGTCTGCATCTAAAATGAGTGGATACTGGATCACATCTCTGCAGAGTAGCTGGTCAACTAAATGTTACTGATGAGACAAAACTGTGCACTTGTTGACATATGTGCACTAATAGTACTATTAATGAGGTACTAGATGTGAACTTATAGAATCATGAGTCACAGTTTTGCCTCACTGCTGATTTAGTTGTCCTAGCTTAGATGTCATTCACTGCCAAACATTCATTTTTAATGGCTGGCAGTGAAGAGCTAGCTACTAGCAACCCAACAGTAGCACCATCAGTAAAAATACAAAATAAAAATAAGAACAGTAGGGATGTAACAATAACGGCAATATCGTGATATCACGATATTAAAAGGAGTACGTCTGTTCAAAAAGTCAGGTTGATTTCCCTTTGAGCAGTTCTAGCACCCTCTGGTGGCTAGTTTTTTTTTTGTTTTTTTAGTGCAGGTTAATTTTCATAAGGCATGTTTTGGCACTTCTATGTTTAAAAGGTGAGCGTAATATGCTTGTGAACCGAGTCAATATGTGGACAAACTCAATGTGTGATTGCATTTGGAAGTAAGTGCCTTTTTTATTTTATTTTTATTTCCCCCATATTGTGACCTTTTTTTTTTTTTTTTTTATCACCAGCCTCCCCACAATATCTTGATAATTATTGTATCATGTGATAATTATCGTATTGTGTGATAATTATCGTATCATGTGATAATTAGCATATCGTGTGATAATGATCATATCGTATGATAATTATATCATGTGATAATTATAGTATCATGTGATAATTATCGTATTGTGTGATAATTATCGTAACGTGAGCTTCATATTTTATCGTGATGTTTGGATATCGTTACATCCCTATCAACCACAACCAGTGCAATGAATTGTCTGATTTGTGAGGACAAACGGCGTACTAGTACCTAAACGTTTAAAAAAGTTAAAAAAACAAAAAGCATTCTACGTCTCAAAACACTTCTAATGCGATGATGGCGTTTTATGTACAGCGTGCTCGCTTGCTGTTCAGATTGTCCAAAGCAAAAAAAAAAAATCCACAAATTGAATCCCGGGAAGAACTCCGCCGGCCGTCCAATCAGGAAGAGTCTGTCGAGTGTGCGAGTGGGAGGGCGGCGGCTTCTTTTTGGGGCTTCCTGGATTCCATCAGTAGTCTGCCCAAGGTCAGCTAGAGGTCAGAGTTGACGGGAGGTTTTTTTGGTTGGTCACAGAGCGGTGGAAGTCAGCTTCTTCACACCCCTCCGCTGCGCCAAAGTGGAGCAGCCCACCGGCTCCAGAACCGGCGGCACGTTCCTGTTCAGGGCCGAGTACGTGGCCGCCATTGCTCCCTGGAATGCAAACCACTCAATTAGTCCGGTAATGGACAAAAAAAAGTGATGGAGGGGGCCACAATTTTTCATCATAAACCAAAACTATTCGGCAAAAAAAACAAAAAAACAAAAAAACAAAAAAATAAATAAACAGATAAACCTCTAATGTATATACCTTGCATGAAAAACGGGGGTTTGATGCACCAAAAAACCCAAACAAAGAAAATTGGGGGGGAATCTGAAAAAGCTGTCAAGCCATGAATATTCGAGGGTCCACTGTGGTAGGAAAGTCTTCTCGTTTGTTCTTTTGTATAATAATTTAATTTAATTTAATTAATTATTATTATTTTTGATCAATAAATATATTTAATGTATATAAATATTAATATTACAAAAAATAATTAACAATTTAATTTAAATGATTATACTTTATTCTTTGTATTTGTGATTCTGTATTTTGTAACATATTCACTGCCATAGGCGGCTATAGACGTCAAATGATTCATTTTTACTGCGCTGGCAGTGGCATTTCTTTAAAAAAAAATCTAATAATTGTTATCGAATAAATTTTTATTTTTGAGCTTAATATCGATTCATAAAACCATGAAACAATTATTTTAATATTTATTTTTCCCATAAATATATATAAGAAAATAGAATTTTAAAGGCTGAGTTTTTTTTGTATTTTAAAGTTTTCTTGACATTTACAGTTCACATGAATTAGTAAAGTATTTTTCTTACAGTTATGAAAGTGCTGACTTATTGCACTTTACGACAATTCGGAATTT